>NW_020799110.1:8101646-8315603 GCF_003259725.1 Athene cunicularia | reverse complement strand
GGGGGGGGGATGGGGATCAGTTTTTCCCATTTAAAAAATATAAATGAGGATTTTCTCCTTGAGTTTTCTATACAGAAAAGATGTTCTGGCATGCTCCTTTGAGCGTAGGATCTTTGCATTGCATTGTTCACATTTTCCAGGAAGTGGCCACACTTCAATAGCAAAAAGATACACAAAGCATTTAGGGTGCTCTGTGTTGTACCTGTCCTTGTATATGGTGAGTGGAGCTGACTGGTTAGAGTAAAATGAGTGGACTTAAGGTCAGTATGTAGTAACTGAGAATATGATACAACAGTCCTGGAACACATGCTCTTTTTTTTTTTTTTTTAAACTGTTGAATTCAATTAGGCTTTTAACTGATGTTACAGCAGCAGTTACATACTTCACCTATTTAATCTTGTATTTTTAGTATAATTCTCCCTTCTTGAGCACAACTGCAAAAATCTACTTATTCTCTCTCTCCATTGCAATATGTGGTTTTAACTTTTACCTTCTCTTCAATTTTTTAGATTGGAACAAGATGTTGTTGTGTGTGTTTATTTCATTCCTTTGGTGAATTTTGAAACCTCAATAAGAATTACATTTTGTATCTAATAATTATAGACTATTTTCCTCTTATTTTTAATCTGTCATGCTATGGCTTGGTCAGACATTCTTTACATCCATTACAACAACCCTTCTTCATCAATTTGTCCTGAATACGAGGTGGCTTAGTTATTCTTCTTCCAGTTCAAGTTTTCTTATCTCTGTAAACAAGATAAGCTGACCAGTGGATAGAAAATAGTTACCTTCATGACTTCAAGACAGGTTTTTTCCCTTTGTCCCTTCAGTGCCCGCAAGGCTATATCAAAAAGAGTGTGAAATCCTCCAAAAATTACCCTGTCTTACTGATAAGTGCTTTGGTTTATGTTTGTTATTTGCAGGTGTTTGTGTATTCCCATGGCAGCACAGACCTGCAGGTCGCTAAACACCTACAGATGGCATCCTGAAACTGCTTTGCCCTTAAAATGGCAGTAAACTCCATATCCGGACAGTTTTCAGCACCATTTTCCAGCGTGTTCAGGTAGGTCTGCTTGACTTTTTTATTTTCTTTTTAAGCTTCCAAGGGCTTTTAATCGCTTACTCTGATTTTTTTTTTTTTCCACATCTTATAATAAAATACATGTTCACCCCTAGAATTATATATCTCAAAGATTTTAAATTTCATAAGGCACTTATTGAACAGTATGTTTACCAAACGCTACAAGATTATTAAGCAAAGCTTAATGATGTTTAACTAATTTGTACATTATGCTGTAGGAGCCCAGTAAAGTTTTTGTCAATGTTATTTAATATACAGTAACCAATCGTTGTTTTAGTTGTATCGAACTGCTGCACATTCTACAGCTTAGAGGTCAACAAGGGCTGTGAGACTAGAAATGTGGCATTTAGAGCTTTTAGTGCTTCCATGAAGCATTGGAAATGTTCAGAGATGTCACTGAGTGCCTATCTGCAATGTGGGAGTAGGCTGGCCAGCTTGGAGAGGTGTGAGTTGGCTCTGGAGTAGGACTTCACAGTGCAAAAGATCCTGTGAAAATGGTACCTTTTTACTTCTGTTGAATAGCTCCACTGTGGAGAAAGAGGCTCTGATCTTTATGTTCTTGGAAGAGCAATGTAATAGTGAGGATCTGCTGAGAGCTACATGTCAGCTGTCTCATTTTGGAAGAAACATGATTTTAGGAAATGAGCAGAAGATTAGATCACCTAATTAAATGCTAGACAGGTGAAGGTTGATCTGCTTTGCTCCGTTACAAGCAGTAGAGTCTTGTAAGCTTTGAAAGTTGCATTCTGACTATTCACATTGAATATGTTTAATTTGAAGTGTGGCCTGGCAAAAATGAACAGGAGGGTGTGAATGGTGTGGGCTTGGTATGGCATTTTGTTTGGGCACAAAGCGGTATTTTCCAAAGCACTAAAGTGAGTCAGGAGCCTTAGTCTCACTTCAAAGGATGATCTAAGCAAGTGAGCTCTTAAGTATCTTGACTTCTAAATGAAACCTGTCTCCTGATAGCAGTGAAATTCAGATGTGTATTATAATTTTCCAGAATACATAACTAGCCAGGATGCCTACTTCTGTTGATATCAAATTATTTTTCTAAATTATTCTAGCCAGGATGCCTACTTCTGTTGATATCAAATTATTTTTCTAAATTATTCTTGCCATTGTCCTTAGATTTTTATGCTACCTACCAAACAGTTTTACTATTTTGGCTAAATTTCTTCCCAGGCATTTACTTAATGCACCAGTTCCCAGGAAAGACTTTGCAGTTTGCTCTCCATTTCCAGAACAGAAGAAACAAAACAACCCTTAAATTGTCTTTTTGGAGTTCCTTACCTTTTTAATCTGTGCATTTTAAGATTCACAGAGAGTGTAAGATATTTAAAAGTCCTCATTATTCTGTGCTTTTCAGCTTTGAACTGTCTTTGCCATTAGCTTCTAAATGATCTAAGTCTTTCTATAACTGACTGGAGTGTTCCTCATTTACTGTTCCCCAGGCTTTAACACCATCAATTTATAAGCACTTCTTAATTTGCTTCCTGTTCTAATGCTTTTTGTATTCTGGGTCAGTTTTCTCCCTCTGTCCTGCCACTTGTAGTATTGCAGGTATTTACTATTGATCTTGAATTAGTGTTTTATTTAAAACAAAACAAAACAAAAGCCCTAACTTTTGATGAAAAGAACCTGTGCGGTCTTCATTATATCATTGTACAGTGAAGTATATGACTGTTTCAGATGTGAATCTTTCTGCCGTCTTCTGCCTCCAGACTTCTCCAAGTTCCTGGGGCTTCTGCTGGCCTTGCCAGCAATGCAACTGCGAGTGCAGGAATGCTGTTGAAGATCACTTGTTTACCAAAACCTAGTCTAACACCCCTTTTTACCAAGCTGCCAAGCAGCTGCCATCACTCCTGGACTAGGCTCATGCTGATGCTGTGATCAGGTCAGTCAGTGTGGGCAGGGAGAAAGCAGTGGTGATATGCAGGTAGAATGTGCTTGCTTTGTATTACCTGGTCAAATTTTTTTCCACTTTCTGCATCCCTTCTTATGTTGTCACAAAAGTTAATACTCTCCTCTGAGAAAGAAAGCTCTCTTTAGGTTGTCAAATACATACTAAACCAAGAAGAACAATATTTTCTCTCCTCCCTCCCACCTTCTGTGGAAGTGTTCAAGGCCAGGTTGGATGAGCTTTGAGCAACCTGATCTAGTGGAAGGTGTCCTTGCCCATGGCAAGGGGTCTGGGACTAGATGGTCTTTAAAGGTCCCTTCCAACCCAAACCATTCTATGATTCTTCCATCCCTGGCTGGATTCTGCTGCTGAAAGATAAGACCTTGCCAAAACTAGAAAGATAAAGGCAAGATTCAGGAAGTACCTCAGTGAAGGATCAGTGGTTTTTATCCATCATAAAAACAGTCTATCAATGAACACCGCAGATCACAGGCTGTTGAGCTTGATACGGGGTTAGTCTGGGTTAAAGAGAGGAAAAGACATTGTGAAGTAGGATTACTGCTCTACTCTCCTGTGCCTTTCTGGAGGGTGGATATGAACCTATTGGGCTAAAGTTAGCCTTTGACTGCTAGGTGACACGTGGTCTTTTCTAATTCAACTCTTAAATCTCAGTAGACTTTGAAGATAATGGTAAATGTTTACTTTGTCACCAAGCTGGGCAGTATCTGAGGTTTGGCTTTGTTGTGGTGTTACTGTTAATTGCATGCATTAGGAATAAGAGATGTTACAGGAGCTAAACAAAGAGACAAGTCCTTGCTCCACAGAGCTCATGATCTAAATCAAGGTCTGAAAGTAACAAGGGATCATGCCAGAAGAGAGGGTGGGAACTGCTGAGAATAGTGAAGCCAAAAGGCAAAGCTGACAGTTCTTCGGCTGCTTAATTGATAGGGTAGCAGTGATTTGTATCTATTGCAGTAGAAGGTGTTTCCATAGTTTTCCTTATTTCAATTAGTATAACTTTTTCTAACAGCTAACCATGAGTCTCCCAACACTGAGGAGAATTGCATGATAATTAGGAGTAATGCTGCAGTAAATACCATTTTGTACCAATTTAAGGTTTTTACTTCTTGCAAAAATACACCAGCAACAAAAAAGTTCCAATCAACTTTTTTTCCAAAACAAAGTGAAAAATGAAATATGGTGAATTTTTAGTTTTGTTTATTTTTTCCCCCCAGATAGTCCCCAGAACAATCTATCTGCAGCTAAGATATATATAGTATACAAAACTGTGAGGAGTGGCACTGTCCACTAATTCTTAAGTGAGCACAGTTTGTTGACAACCTTCTGATTAAACTTTCCTCCTTCCTCCCTTTCAGCCCAATTTAAATCAAAATATCGACAGAAACAATTTCTGTGAGGAAAATGGAAAAGTTCATAGGGTAGTTGAAGTTGCATAGCCTTTCCCATTAATGTGCCTGGGTGTTTGTTCAATTTATGTATTATTTATCTTGCCCCTGAGGTGTAACATGAATAATGCTTGTAAGGCATTCCTACTAGACTACTTGTGTATTGTGAAGAAGTAATATTCCAAATAGGACCAAGTTTCACACAGCAATTTACCATGACAAGTTCACAATTATAGTTGTATACAAATAAAATACTGTCAAATAGGCATATATTCCACTTACGGGAAAGCTGCTTGGAGAATCGGCAGAGCTCTGTAGATGGACTCACGAGAGTTGTGTTTCCAGCTCTGGCAAAGAGCTTTTCTTTGACCTTGGGACAATCACTTCACCTCTCTCTGTCTTCGTTTTTACTCCCACCTCTCTCGGCTTTGATATTTTGGCTAAATACATTGATGCTGGGACTGCCTGCTTGTGCTTACACCCACGGTGTGATCCTACTCCCTTCAGCCTTTGCTGTGACCTCTTGGCACGGTGTTAATGGAAACAGTGAAAAGTCACACCTTCCCTTTCAGCGGGGCTGCAGGACTGCATCCATCGATATGTCAGCATCCCTGTGAGATGTAAACCAGCATCCCTAAGGTGCGAAGTGGTGCGCCCCCACCGCTGTTATCACCTCCAGGTCAGGCTGTGTAAAACAGCAATGCAGTGGCACCGTGGGAATTAAACCTCACGACTTTCAAAGAGGAGCCTGTCCTGCCTACGAGCACCAATCAGCTCCTGAGAGACAGAGCAAGCAGTGATTTACCTCCTTGAAAGCTTTTTTTTTTTTTTTTTTTTTTGTCACTTAAAAAGGGAAGTAAAAATTGTAAAAGACAGTAAAATAGTTAGAGCTGTAACTGGTAAAAGCAAACCTACTGGTGGCTCACTGTCTGCTGGCTGAAGCAGATGTTTGTTCAGCCCTCAGCTGCCCTGTGTAGCACATGCTGCAAAGTCCCTGCTGGAGAATGGCCGTTAAGAGACAGGCCCTAATGTTCTTCTTGAAGCCAGCTGATGAGAGCAAGGCTGTATTGAATGAAGTGTAAGCCAGCAATGCCAGGAGCAAGAGAAATTAAGATTTCTGCTGATTTTGCTGGTCCTGCTTCCCTTGCTCTGACCTGTGTGCAAGGAGCAGGTTTCTTCCTTGCTGGCCCATCGGGGAGAGCAGAAAATGCTTCTCATGAGCCAGTGCCAGAAAAAGGTATTGCACACCACTGGCATCAGATAGAGAAGGGAAAATACTTGTTTTGGCAAACAAGCCAAGGTTGTCAAAGAGGAAGGACAAGGACATGTAGCAAGTAAAGTAGCTATATATCTTCTTACTGGTAACTGCATGTATGACACAATCCCTGGGCCAAATAGCACTCCCAATAATGCACAAGTATCTCCACCAAGAACCAACAAGGTTACTCCAGATTTATGTCCGTGTTCCCAGGAGATTACTATGCTTTTCAATCATCTTTAAGAACAATCACTGTAATGCCACTGAGCTCATAAAAAGGATAAAATGTAAATATTATTGAAGCCTAACACAGCACAGACATCAACATGATATTAAAGGAGTTTTTTATCAGTAGCCTCTTCAGAGATTTATATCCATTTATCAATGCCTTTGCTAAATTAAATACATAAAATCTTTACATGAGACATAACAAAAAGTCATGAACAATATCAGTATTCAGACAGTATTAGTGACATTCAGCATGACAAACTGCGTAGGAAGCTGCTTGTCAAAGCCCTGTGATAGTGAAAATGGCTCCATTCTCAGTACGAAGATATTACTTATCTCTTAAAGTCTGAAAGGCTGCTAAAAAAATCCTTTATATATTTTGTACTTACGTTAGAGGCATCAGCATACCATTAAAGTGCTCCATGTTTTGTTTCTATTTCTCTGCTGAGGATATGTGGGAGCAGTCCAGCCTCTCCCCTCCACCTCACAACTCCAAGAAACAAAAACCTGAAACCTGAGCAACTGTAACTGTTCTATTTTGTTTTGGTTTGTTTTGTTTTAACACAATGCTAAACACAAAGCAGTGTTCAGCATTTTCTAAGACATATCTGGAGACACTGATAATAAATTCAGAATCTATCTGAGAATTACTACAAAAGGCTTATTTCCACACATGGAAGCGTTGTCAGTCCAGGAGTCCAGACCTGCATCTGTACTTCTGTCTTGAATTAGTTGTAAAAAGGTATTTTGAGATGATGCATAATAGAAACAACAGACCCATAAAGGTTTATCTTTTGTTTTCTTTAGTATGCTTGGAGATCAGAAAGCTCCCAAAAGCACAGGAACTAATATAGTAGATTAGGGAAGGGATCTAGGTGTTTAAGTTCTATTGGTTTCAATGGGAGATTGGTACTTTAGCATCTTCGTACATCAGGACCAAGGTGCTACAAGATGTGCACCTTGCCAAACAAATGCAGCAGATGCACAGGGCAATATGTACCTGATCTGAGTTGTCCATGTGGTACCTGGAGAAGTGAGGAGATGTGGCCAGCAGCATTCAACATATCTGTGGTAGGACCTGCACTGGGTCTGGGCTTCATAAGTTACTTGACACCTGAGGTAAATTTGAGTTAAGCCTGAACATAGTACGCTGAGGGGCCTGGTTTCCATATGAACATGAAGGTTATCTCCATGCCAGAGTTAGTGCAGGAGAAGCTATAAATATAGCTGTTACACTGAATTGTGACTCAGGAGCATTACTCAAAGATGTTTGGAACCAGATTTCTCCTGCAGTTCCCTCGGGGTTGTTAACTGCATCATGGCTATTTTTTCATATTTATCCAGTGTTGTTGCTCAAGGTCTGTGGAACATGTCCATTGAATCAGAAAGATAAAGACAGAACAGAATAACATGGGAAACAGCATTGTGTGCTCTGCTAACCTGCAGTTGTGACCTTCCTGTTTAATATATATATATATATATATATATATGAAATTTATTTTTTTTTTTTTTAATATTTGTTAAAGGAATGAAGCAGCAAATCACCAACAATAACAGAAAAATCAATACCCGCCTCTGCTTCTTTTGTGAGATCTGGAACATGGCCTCAATCTGTCAGACTGAATTACAGAGACTGTGGGTGTCAGCAAGGGCTCAAACAAATAGACCTGCCACGCTGCTCATTGATAAAAGGCTTAGGTCTGTACCAGTGTCACCATTACTGCCGCCTCCAAAAGGCATGGAGGGAACACTAACCCTTCAGATGAAAGGCGAGTTATGGAGCAATGAATGTGTTCACTTGCACTTTGCATGTAAGATTGCACTAATCTCTGGAATAAAAAGGGTAAACAAACAGTTTGACAAATACAGGGCTCTGGGGCATTACCTTGCTAATGGATGTTAAATCAAATGAATGTATTTGAATGGAAGGTGATATATCAACACAGGAATGTCATCCTAAAATAGGCCATTGATCCACTAGCTGAGAATCCAGTCTTTGACAAAGGTCAATGCATCAGAGAGAGGAACAACCTCTTCCAAACTCATCATTTTCCCAGGCAACAGTAAAAGGCTGTATCAGTGTAAAGAGGAAAGCTTCCTCCTGTGACTCCAGATGGTAATTAGTTTATACCCTGGAGCATGAAGATTAACATCCCTTATCACTTTTAATTTTGCCAGTGGATCTTAAAGATACCACAATGAGCTTTTGAATCTTTGAGTAGTATACTATGTGATTTTCATCTTACAAAAAGGAGCTGGTGGGGAAGTCCAGCATGGTCTTTGTATTGTTCCACTGCGATTTCTGCAAACAGACCAGGCAGTATAGCTGCTTGTGCTGGTGGAGGAAGAGGTCTGTGTCCAGCTGTGCTATCAGGAGTAGCTTCAGAGAAATCAGAAGTTAACATCAGGGATTTACAGGTACAGAAACAAGCTTTACAAGAGGAGCCGAATGTAACTTTACTATTACATTTACTATGAGAGAGGATTAGACCACCTTCAATTTTCTTATTTAAAAATGATTGATACCATGAAATGTAGCATAGTGCAGTTTCCTGAATAATAAAGGCTGCACTGATGAGTTTGTATAGCAAACTGCAACCCAGAGAGCAGTGCGGCGCTTGGGCTGGGTGCTGTGCAAACATCTGCCCTGCTTCTAGAGTTACCTGGCTTTTGTGTCCTGGCAGGCAGGGGCTCAGCACCCGGCTTCCCTGCCCCTCTCGCCCCAGGCTAGGGCAGGCAGTGCCAGCTCAGTGCCCCCTGTGCCCGTTGCTCCTGACATGCCCCAGTTCAGCAATGTGTTGCTAACTTGCTTCAAATGTCATTCCAACTCTGGGATAGACAAAACTGCCTATCTTATTCCAGAAGTCCAGCCAGACTTCTGAAGGTCTTCAGCTTGTTGAGTCTGCATGTCACCCTTCCTTTCTTGGTATCTTCCGTTTCGTTGTTAGCTTTCTTATCCCCATCTGCTTTTGAAGCATCTTATTCTAAACTTCCATCACTTAAGAGCATTGTTAAGGCTAATCCAGCCAGACAACAATCAACATCTTCTAGAACAGCCTTGTGCAGACCAATACCTCCTGTTTCATCTTTTCCTTTAACTAAGATGTTCTCTTATTACTTTATTTCAAAATGTGCTTTGAGGGTATGAATATCACTAGATCCCACATAAAAAAAAGGACACAGGAAATATGATCTTGTTCTGCCTCAGCTCCGAGTAGGCAGCAGGATGGTTATAAACTACGTTCAAAGAGGAAAAGTCTTTCCTTTAATCCATATCAGCCTTTGCAGCCTTTCTAATTTCATTAAAAGTCTCCTTGTTCTGGTCTTGTAGTATGGGTAGAATAGGAAAATCCAAGGGGCTTTCATTGTGTTGTTCATTATTTTGTATACCTTTGTCATTCTATATCTGTCTATGCAGTGATTAAATATTGTTAATAAGGGAGCAGAAGCCTTTTGTTGAGGAAAGGAGCTGATTGCAATAGACACATAACTAATAATATATGTGGTTAAGATCATAATTTGGACCAAGGCTAGAACCTGAGAAAGCAGTGAGAAGCATACTCTTTCTCCAGATGAAAAGAGCATGCCATAAAGGAGGCAAAATAAAAGGTGAGCATCCAGGAAGAGGGGAAAAAAAAAACCCCAACAACCTCTTTTTGAGATTGTATTCACTTCTATACCAAATGCCCCCTTTTCTGCCTTTCTTGTTTCAATTCTCAGTATAGTGGTAGTACTGTGCAATGGCTCAGTCTTGCAGTATCCTCATTTTCAAGATTTTTATGGTAGCATTTGTTCTTGCAAAGTGAAAAAGTCTTGGTGATTTCACATATTCAACAGATCTAGACAAGCCTCTGGACTTCTGTGTGAGTGAACCAAACCTGAATTTGAAACCTTCCTTACTGACCTGATTCAGCTTCCCATGAAGTCAGCTGGACTCTTTCCATTTAAGTCAGCATGACCACTTAGAAGCTCATAGGCTTGTATAGGTTTGTACTAACTTGCTTTTTAGAAATGTTTCTACACAGACCCAAAAGAGGAAATTACAAGCAGTAACTATTTAAAGTAATATGTGACAAAAGATCATACAGTCTGATAGTGCTTGGATTTTTACAGAAGGCTATGGTTAAAAGTCACACACCATATTGAAGGAATTTGAATGTATGTTTTCTACTGCAAGATCCCCAAATCCTATTGCAGCTGGAGCTGAAGTGGAAGTTGGATTACACTGCTCCCCAAATCCAACCTGGTACACCTTTAGTCATGTGTTAACCTTACTTTTTACAGAGATGTAGACATCTATAACAAATGAGGATCTGCGTGTTACTGTTAGAAATAAACTGGTTAGAAGCTGACATCCCTGTTTGAAACCAGCATGCAGAAAAAAAAAAAAAAAAGTCAGAAAACAGACTGCTGTGAAGTGTTGGGGAAACTCCTCTGTATAACCAGAGACCAGGTGGCATTCAGCACCTGGTAGCTACAGCATAATTTGCAAAGAAATTAAAGAAAATAGGATTTTGAAAGGTAGGGCTCTCAGATAGGTGGACAGGTAGCCTGACAGGTGAGTTGCTGGCATCTAGCAGACAAGATGCTCACTGTGTTTCTGCTATGCATTTTCTTGATTTGCCTTATTACCATAATAAACATCTTTCTGCAAAGCGTTTTTGTTTCAGTGAAACAGTATTCTCCATTGGTACAATGGTCTCCCCAGCTCTGTTTGAGGTTGCAGCAGTGCTGCTTTCAGGCGATGAAGTTTCCTGCTGAATTTATGTGAGATGCAACTGGAGGTCTAGTTCAGGCACAGCTAAGGAGGTAAAAGCTGTTTTGCTTGATCATTCCTTGCTACTCATTTGCCAAAGTCTTATCAGCCATTATAATGTCAGCAGAAAGCCAGGCATGTACTCAGCCTGTCATCTCAGAGATTCACTAAGGATCAGCTTTGAAAAAGGATTATGATGAATTTTCTTTTCATCTGTATTTATGAATTTTTTGGCTTGGTTTTGCACCATGCCAATCTTGTGCTTGCCCTAGGGGAATATGAACCGCAGCAGTCTTGCCAGCTATTTCCTGAATACCTGTGGTAACAGTTTCCAAGGGGCTATGTGACTTATTTGTTCATCTAAATGGAAAAGTATTGCAGCAGCAGTGTTCACAGCAAACTGGAGGGAATTGGAGGAGAGTAAAGTTGCTACAAATTGTAGAGCTGGGAAAATATGTCTTACCCTTGCCTGGAAAATAAGCCACAACACATAGCAGACCCTTTTAAATGAAGCATACAAATATGCAAATGCCAGTGTGGCTGCGTGTCTTATGGAATTGTTTTGTGAGCACAGTTTCCATTGGCAAAGACATCCACATTACATAAGCCACAATCAATCAGTTTTAGAAGAGTGTACAGTTTTGCAGAGTGATGGCAAGACATGGTTATCCAGCAGGCATGTGTCCATAGCTGTTTCCTACATAGCATTGATGTAGGATCTCAGTAGCTCAAGAATAGCAAACAAAATTCATATTCACCATGTACAGCACTCAGAATAATTCTCAATCCAAACTGTTTGTCCTGCACATCAGGTAAGGTGGTAAACAGATAATCAGAAGTATCCTATGCAAGAAGGCCAGCAAGTGACAGGATGCATCAAGGATATGTGAGAGATGCCAGGATTATCTTGCGTAACAAAAGGGAACTAGAAAGAGTTGCTGCTCTCATTCACCCCCACAGACTTTTGAAGTCAAACAACTTTTTAATGCTGTGGTCTGTGGGTCCAAGAATAAATCTGTGGCACAGAGCTTGGGAGACCTGTGGTTTTACTCGCCTCTGCTTGATTTTAAAGAGGTCACTTCATCTGTTTCTTTTTCCACCTTTTGTAGTTTGTGGGAAATGTCCATAGACTGGACACTGTCCCGCTGATCATGGGTCCCATTATGTGGCTCCTCAGGAGACTGGTACAGTATCATTCAGGCAAATCCTCCACCTCAGGCTTGACTGACAAGCAAAGGTTGACCCCTGAGTGTCAGAGCTGGGTGCTGAGAGGGAAGTGGGGCAATGGGAATACTTTACACTGAGTGACACAGGCTGCATATCATCCTCTCTGTAGTTGTTCACTGTGTGGAGTTGTAAAAAAGCACGAGTCATTTGTGTTGGGCACATTTAGGACAGCAGCGTATTTTCACTAGCATAGAAGTGGATTACCTGCAATATCAACCTGATGTGAAAATTTGTAGTTCATGGAGCTATAGAACCCTCTGTCCCCTTTGGTCCCCAGAAAAATAAAACCACGAGTGCACAAGTAATGACTTTTTGCTGGCAATTGATTGGTTTGTGTGATTCACATGTTTCTGTCCTATCTTCAGCTGATATGGCTTTGATGGCACCATGCCAGCACTTAGGTTCCTGCAGACTAATCACATCCAGCAGTGTTTTGGTTGTTTTTTGGTTTTTTCCCTGTCCTTCTAGGTGTTATTTTTAATGTAACAAACGGTTTTGTTCTTTTGCAGCTTAACAAAATCTCAGTCACGCAGCAACCCACTGTTTGGCAGGTGAAGCGCTGGACACAACAGAAATGCAGGGAAAAATCCTGTAAGCCATTACAGAAGGTTTGCCCTTCTCTGGGTCAGAAGAGACTGGAGAGAGATGGTTGAGGGGTCTGCTGCCCAGCACGCAGGAACAGGGTCCAGCTCTTAAGTCCTGGCTGTGCCCTACCACTTGCTGCAACATTTTTTTGGATAGCAGATAGCTGGAGTGAATATAAGCCAAACGGGGAGCAAATGCATGCACCAAACTCCCAGAAAGATATTTTAGTGGTTAGTTTGTTCTCTCTGGGAGAAGATTTGCTCAGAGGCTCAGTACAGCTGAGAGTGGTTTGAGGTGGTGTAGAGAGACAACCACTTCCTTGTGCTGACTCAGACCTCCCCACCCAGCATGTGAAAACCATGTTAATTCTCCTGTAATATTCTTTGGAAAAGGCTTCTTTTCATTTTGGTGGGGGTTTTTTGTTTGTTTTGGTGGGTTTTTTTTTCCAGAGGCTCTGCAGGCACAAGCATGTTTCACAGCTGGTTTAGCAAGGATGTGTCTGATTTGGAGGACACTGAGGGTTCCCACAAACCGTAGTGACACTGATTGCACAGGCAAAGCAAAGCACTCGGGAGGGTCTCTCCTGAAATGGCTGCCTGGCACAGTGATGATGAAACCAAGAGGGAGGTAAAGCACTGAGTAGCCTCAGAGCAGCTCCCACAGTGACAGCTCAGACATGGGAAGTTCTGGTTATTCTGCTCCCCAATTGAATATGCTTTCTTCTGCCTCTAGTACCAAGCTTTCCACCTTTAATTTTTCTTCAAAGCCATTCTACAGGCTTGTAATTTTATCACTCGCTATTCACTTCTTGTTTCCCACTTCTGGTGCCACATTGTTATTTAACACTTGGCAATGGCACAGCATGTCAGACACCAGCCTGTTAGTGTCCTACTTCACACGGTTTTGTGAGATTATCTGCACCCTGCATTGACCAGACTGATCTGTTGTCGTGTGAAGGGACATGTGAAGCTTACATTGGGAAATGCAGCCCATAGTGCCCCTAGCAAAATGAGTGTCTAGTGTGCTATCAGAACTTGGAAGAATTGGTCTTAGCTGTTAGGATATGAAATGTCAGTGTTGAAAAGATCACTGATGTACATGATCAAGAAATACAAAGCACCGAGTATATAAAGTGCTTTGAGAGGAGCTGGTGGCAGGGCTGTATGTAATGCCTCAGAACACAGGCCTGGCTTGAGCAGCCCAGGCTCTGCCCCTGCTTTGGTAAATTCCAAAATTCTCCCAGTAGAAATAGCTGTTGGGTAGATACAAGGCGTAGACAGTAATGCTGTTTAAATTTTCCTTTTCGGTTTAGCAAGAAGGATGTGGTTTCTTTGCCAGTTGTGGTAGTGCTCAGTTGAAGCCTTAGGGAGATCAGGAGGAGCTAAGGACTTCCCACCCAGTTAATCTCTCACTTGTGGTGCTTACTTAATTTTTGTATTTAAATTTAGAGAAGTGTAGTATGTGTCTCATCTGGTTTTCGTGTTAAACCAAGACTTCCAGATGGTTTGTTTGTTTTGTTTTGTTTTTTTTCTCCTGAGTGATGATATCCCAGCTGTGATGGCAGGACAGCCTCACAGGTCTTCCTAATGCCTCATGAGAGGACGGCTGGTGGTTAAAAGCAGATGATGAACATGTGATATGAAAAGGCCTTTGTAGCACAGAGTCACACTACAATAGCTCTGTGCTCAACAACAGGTTGTGGTTCGAAAAAATATTGCTTCTGTCAGCCTTGCATAATGGAAACAGTAATCAGCATCCATTAGGTCAGAATGTATTGTCAATCCACAGTGAAGCAGAAAGGACTACATCTCGGAAAACCTTTTCATTAAGCAAAGAAAATTGATACCAGTGCTTGGCTCAGCCTAACACTTTGTTCATGGAGCCGAGTGTGGATAATGGCTGGGTTTGTTTTCTTTCCATTCATTTCTCTATGCACAGTTATTTTGATTAGGAAACATCTACCTTTCATTCTAGATGAACAATTCTAAAAAGTTTCTCCCAACATTTATTATCTTGTGTACACAATCAATGCTTGTGTAAAGAACAACATTAGAACATAGTTCAGGAAGAAGTATTTTGGCTTACGTGATTGCAGTCATGCAATCTCATTTCAGTTGAAAAACACTTTTATCTGCATAGTAACTACTATCTCTTTTTTTCTTTGTGGATTTTGTTAACATAGATATAGGCCATGTTCATGAGTAATACTATGCCTTTGAGTAGCTTGTTACACATGTGCATTAATGATGTAGTACTGGCTACACAGGGGCCTGTCTGGTTAGCTGCCTAGCTAGTGTATGAAGGGACTAAGGGTTGAAGGGAGTAGGATGGTTATTTGACAGAAGGGATAATAAAATATCTTTGTAGTGGCATTCTGTAAGGATAACAAAGTAATTAATGTTAAGTCTTACTCATTAACTAGAAATCATCACTGTATATCAGCCTTGCAAATACCAACATCCCATTACCATGATGGACCGATGATGAAGAAAAAGAGTTGATAGATGGGTGGGCTCTTGCATACCATCATCAAATCTAATATATATATATTAGTGTGAGTGGTGAATCACTGCTACTCCTGTTGCTAGACAATTTTATTTCTCAATACTTTTCCTATTACAATTAAACTTCTCTTAGGTGGAGAGCAGAATTATTGGCAACCTCCTTTCTAGCCCTTCTAATTCCACTTGTTTTTTATGCTTGCTCCAAATCTCCTTTGGTTATAGGAATGTAATTAAGAGTAGCTCTTTCTCTCATGCTTATACCATCAATACACCATCTTGGTTAAAAAATAACTAATTTCAGGAAACAGAGAAGAGAAAACATTTTACTGGTACTCTGTTGCAGGTGGCTTTGGGAAGCCCTGATATTGTGGGTAATGAAACATAAAACAAGAGGTCAAGGGCTGGGAATAGCAGCACTGCGTGTTAGGTGCAATATCACTTCTTTCTCTTCCCTTGTATAATTCATGAGTGATTGTGGAGAAAGGAAGTGGCTGTTGGGCTCACCTCTGGGATCTGTGCAGTCTTCTCATGCGTGGGCTGACAAAAAGCCTGGGCTCAGGCAGGGGGGCTACAGGCAGACAGCAAAACCGGTCAGTTGTGACTTGGGGCTACATCCTTCCTGTGATCAGTGCATCTTGACCCCTTGATGGCATTTATTCAGCTGCAGCATGGACCACAACAGGGCCACCTGTTCTCCCACTTCTGCTGAACTGTCTTGTTCTTCAGGGTTGGACTGGGGATGAAGTGTTCTGTGGTCCAATGCTGTTGGTATCCATTGATTTAGTGTATAGAAAACCATGGTCCTGCATTGCTGTGAAAGTCTGGGTCATAGAATCCCCAAATGGTTTGGGTTGGAAGGGACCTTAAAGCCCATCCAGTTCCAACCCCCCTGCCATGGGCAGGGCCACCTTCCACTAGCCCAGGTTGCTCCAAGCCCCGTCCAACCTGGCCTTGAACCCTTCCAGGGAGGGGGCAGCCACAGCTTCTCTGGACAACCTGTGCCAGTGTCTCACCACCCTCACAATGAAGAATTTTTTCTTTACAGCTAATCTAAATCTACCCTCTTTCAGTTTAAAACAGTTACCTCTCATCCTATCCCTACACCCCCTGATAAAATGTCCCTTTCCATCTTTCCTGAACCCGTTTAAGCCTGGAAGACTGCTCTAAGTTCTCCTCAGAGTCTTCTCCAGGCTGAACATCCCCAACTCTTTCAGCCTGTCTGGTCCAGCCCCCTGATCATCTTTGTGGCCTACTTTAGACCAGCTTGAGCAGGTTCATGTCCTTCTGATGTTGGGGCCCCCAGAGCTTAATGCTGTACTCCAGGTGGGGTCTCACAATAGTGGAGTAGAGGGGAAGAATCTGCCACACTGTCCTTGATGAAGCCCAGGACACGGTTGGCTTTCTGGGCTGTGAGCGCACATTACTGGCTCAGTCAGTTTTCCACCCACTAATACTCCCAAGTCTTTCTCCACAGGGCTGCTCTCAATCCACTCATCACTCATCCTGTGTTTGTGCTTGGGATTGCCCTGACCCCTGTGCAGGACCTTGCACTTGGCCTTGTTGAACTTCATGACGCTTGCACAGGCCCACCTCTCCAGCCTGTCCAGGTCCCTCTGGATGGATCCCTTCCCTCCAGAGTGTCGACCACACCACACAGCTCGGTGTCGTCGGTGAACTTGCTGAGGGTGCCTCGATCCCACCATCCATGTTGCTGACAAAGATGTTGAACATCACTGGTCCCAACACCCACCCCTGAGGAATACCACTTGTCACTGCTCTCCACTTGGACATCAAGCCATTGATCTCAACTCTTTGAGTGAAACTATCCAGCCAATTCTTTATCCACTGAGTGGTCCGTCAAACCCATGTCTCCAGTTTTAGAGACAAGGATGTCATGCGGGACACTGTCAAATGCTTTGTCCAGGCAGATGACATCAGTTGCTCTTTCCTGATCCACCAGGGCTGTAACCCCATTGTAGAAGGCCACCAAATATGTCACACACAGTTTGCCCTTAGTGAAGTCACGTTGGCTGTCGCCAATCACCTTTGTATTTTCCATGTGCCCTAGACTATTTGCCAGGAGGATCCACTCCATGATCTTTCTGGGCACAGAGGTGAGACTGACTGGCCTGTAGTTCCACAGGTCGTCTTTTTTTCCTTTTTAAAAATGGGGGTTACGTTTCCCCTTTTCCAGTCAGTGGGAATTTAACAGAACTGTTACAGCTTCTCAAATATGATGGATAGTGGCTTAGTCACTTCATCCATCAGTTCTCTTGGGACCCATGGATGCATCTTATCGGGATGAATTTTATCAGGTCCCATGGACTTGTGCACCTTCAGGTGCCTTAGATGGTCTTGAACCTGATCTTCTACAGGGGTGGTTCTTCATTCTCCCAATCCCTGCCTTTGCCTTCTGTGTCTTGGACAGCATGGCTGGAACACTTGCTGGTGAAGACTGATATTTGTTGAGTACCTCAGCCTTCTACATATCCCAGGTAATGAGGTCTCCCATTTCCTTCCAGAGAGGGCCTGCATTTTTCCTGATCTTCCTTTTGTCACACATACCTACAGAAGCTATTGGATCAGGTTTGTTCCAATGTGTATGAATATGAGGAATGAGTATGAACATAATGAATATGCATAAGAAGGTTCTGTGCTGATATCAAGCATAACATGATATACAATCACTCCAAAGTAACTGTTCTTTGTAGCTTGAGAATGTCATCCCAAACTTCTCAGTGAATAAACCCTGCAGGATCGTGATTTTTGGCTTCTTTTTCTTGCACTGTTTCCCCATTGTTTGCTATTCTTACTGCTTGTCTGTCTCTAGATATAAATGGCTCTTTTCACCACAGTAACTGAACATCATGAATAAAATGAGATTGTAAATTCCTATAGGGGACATCTAGCCCACATCCAAGTGCTATATAAATAATGACCCATCTAGAAGAAACATGCTAGAGAAATATAAAGCTGTTATCATGGTTACTTCCTTAGTATGTACACCTGATATTGTGTGTAACTGCCACAAAACTGTTTAACAAATCCCTTAACACAAAGCTCTAGAACAATTCCTCCCCAAACTAGCGTTCTTCTCTCTTTGTGCATTTATCTCCCAGTCTTTTGGACCACAGTCATACATTATGCTGTCAGCTTTATGGTTCTTTTCTACTATCACTCATAAGAAGTGTTATGTTTAGTCATAAAATTGCAGCTAAAAAAAAAATTAGTACATTTAGCATTATTAGGAAGCCTTCGTGTCATCATCTATCTATTCAGTGTTTCCTTTGATTCTTTGTTTATGACATCACAAATCTAGGTTGGTGAGGAAAGACTTTTTTGGCCAAGAAAATTTTCATCCTTATCTGATGTATTCATTTCAGGGAAGAAGTATATTCTCCATGTTACTTCCTTCTTTTTCCATACAGAGCATGAATCTGACTATGATACAGTAGTTTTGAGTAGGGGACTTCACAATGGATTTGGCTCTGGGCTGAGATGCAGAAAAGGAGACCAATATTAGTGATTCCAAGAATTCTTGCATGAAAGGAAGGGTTGCTGTAACCTGAAGGATAGCAACAGAAGCAGAAGCATATAACAGAGCTGCAGTAGGGGCATGTGTCTGACAGGCAGAGACCATCACCAGGGAAAAAGATATAAAAAATATAGGACTCTTGTCCCAAAAGAACTAATCCAAAAATGAGTACAGTGGATGTTGCTTTGGCTTTAATTTGATTTGGGGCTTTTCTTTAAAACTTGCAGATTTTAATAACATTGAGCCCCTACTCATGTTCCCAGAACAATTTCTCCATGAATTTTCAACATTTTTCTTGCTAAGATTATTTTTTTAACTAGATAAAAACTTCTTTGGTTTAACTTTGATTAAAATATTAGAGAGGAAAAAAAAGTAAAAAAAAAAACCTCAATAAGATCATTAGTTCGTTTCAATATTTTAATTCTGATTTTTTTTATCTAAAAGTGACTATCTTAAAAGTTTATTTCAGTTATTTTTTTATGAAAAAAATAAAGTAGAACGTTAAAAAATAGTGAAGCTTTATTCCTCTGCTAACTGAATCTATGTTTTCTATTTTGGAATCAAAATGAACTCCAAAATTTATGGCGTTTTCAGCAAATGAGAGAATTCTACCACCTCTTCAGAGATTCTCCCATTAAAAATTTACTCCTAGACTGGACAACCTCACTGATGAAGTTGATATAAAACCAGAATCCAGTTATAGTCAAAGACTGGTAAAGTCTTAAGAGTCTACACTGCACCCCAAAAAACCTACAGTGCACCCTGAAGGAGCGTCTAGATCCTCTCCACTAAGGTCTGGACTAAACCATAAGACCTTGCTTTGCTTCCATGGGCTTTTCCCATCCCCAGTGTCTTACTTTTTCACATCATCTTTGAGCTCTCTGTGCTGAAGGAGGTGACATGGTCCATCACGCTCTCCATATCCAGGGGAGTATTGGAAAGGGAGAGACTGGCCATACAGCAAAAATTTCATTTTCCTTAGTCCAAGAAAAGCAGCCTTCATGGCTGATGTCTGTGCTCTGAAATTGTGCTGGAGACAAAGCAGCTTTTTCTAAGATTGTCTCAAAACAAAGAGGGGGAATAGGGGACAAAAAAAGAGACATGTAAAAAATGTAGAAAATGTGGTATTTTCTGACTACCTCATGCTTGGAGAATGCTGCTTTCCTTTTGTGTTTTGGCCATTATATCATCAAAACCTGGCATGTTTTCCAATGCCTGCAGGGATTAGCAATACAAGTCTGTACCTGGAGGCCTGAACTTTGCCTTAACTGTTTAACATTGTCTGTACCTGGAGGTCTGAACCTTGCCTTAACTGTTTAATGTTGTGCAGTGATTAGGCCATGTCTCTAGGCCCATTTACTCCATCAGATTAACACATCAGGCAAGAACACATACTTAGAGAGAAGTATATCCTGACAGATATAATCAAACACCGTTTAAATCAAGGGAGACGACTGTGACATTAATCTACCCTGGTATAACAGCCCATTTAAATGAGTAGGAGGAGGGAGGTAGTACAAGTGAGGATAGATGGTGTGTTTAAGTAGAGAAATGAAATCTGTAGAATGACTTCAGTGGAGATAGTTTTGATTGAAGTCAAGTAGTAAAATAAAGAAGTAAGAGAGATAAATTTCTTCAAACTGGAGACACTTCAGGTTAAAAAATGTGTGTGCATACCAGTGATCTGTAACCTGCTTAGATCCACAGAGTTACAGATGTCTTGATAGAGATAAATTAGCGAACTGGAACAAAACAGCTCTTATTCCTCGTGGAAGCCTAAAAATTGTTTTGTACCTTTTACAAATCATTCAGCGTGAGTTTGACTTAGTAGATTAAGGCCTACTAGATTATAAATAAGAGGATTTTTTTGAGGTTAGAGACCAGTTTAGGTTGCAAGATGTGAAGCTAGAGAAAAAGGGTAAGGAAGGTTCATAGACAAGAATGAATTACTGAGTGTCTATGCAGAAGGTGAGACTGAAAGAGTGCTGTCAGTAATTAACTGAGGGAGCAATGAAAATAAATGCAGTCAGGAAATGCAGACATGCAGTGGCATTGGTATCTTGATTTGTGCAGTCTGTTGTATTTGGAAAAGGCAAAGGATCCTGTCTAGTGAAGGGGAATTTCTGGGGTATCACACAAAGTCACGAGCTGTGAAGGTATTGCTCAAGGCTGCAGGGAGCACGGGGTCTCCCTGAGAAAAGGCTGTCAGAGAATTGATGCTGAGCACTCTCACTTGTAGGTGTTCCTGTAGGTATATGGTCTTAGCCTGGAGTTCTGCAAAGTATCTATTGTTTCACTCTTACTCTTGGCATGTAGATAGTTACTTAATTCATATAAAAAGTGGTTTTGGCTCACTGAATGACTGAAGTGGGAGAACGACCTGTAAGCAGAGAGAACAGATTAACTGTGCTTCTATCCAGAGCTAAGACCCAGTGATATTTCTGGAATGATGACACTTTTTTAATTACATCTGATGTACAGCTATGTGTTACTAATTGTACTTTCTCAAGAGGCCTGATGTGGTGTGTGTCCTCTTCCTGTCAGGACTCTACAGCTCAGAACCCAGGTAAATCAGGCTGCTAAGAAAGGCAAAGGACACATCGAGCATGAGTAGGTTTTCAAAGCTGTGTAGAAAGCTGGGAGAGCTCTGTTCTAAATAAATGCTACTACAAGTTACACAAAAAAGAGATCAGGACTAAAAGGTACTTGCTGTGCTGTTCTGGAATGGCTAATTAGCCAATACAAATCTAGTCCAAGGTACTGTTAAGGAAATCAGACCTAGGAGGTAGGTATGAGTACTGTGTAAGTCTCACTGGGAAGAATGCTAATACTAGAATGAGCTTGCTAGACAGAAATACTAAATTTTTTAAGCCTAGGGAGACAATAATCCTGAGACTACGGCCTTTCTATTAAAATCTTTTCATTTCAAATACAAAAATATATCCTGAAGATATAAATACAAACTGCTACTACACCTCAAAAATGATTTCTTGGAACAGAAAGAAATCAGCCAAGGAAAAGCTTTTTTAATAAAGGACCTTATAAATACAGACAATTTTTTTCCAACCCTTTTTTTTCTTTAAAGGTTGTTTTAACTACCATCTCCCTTTGACCTCAAAAAAGTTGGGACATGGAGTTTATAGAGCTGAGAGCAGAGAGTTCATGAGCAGCAGATGAACCAGATGTCCTGTCACATACCTCCAACCCCGTTCAACAGGATTCCTTAAAGCCATCTTAAATGGGTCTGTCCTGTCTACATGATTCTTCTGTTTCTCTTTTCTCTATTTTAGGTCAGGAGTACTGTGTTAGGAGAAAAACATATCTCAGTAGGTCTACTCTCTCTATTAGGAGTTTCTTTCTCTAACATTTTCACTTAGATACATGCTACTTTTTCTAACACAACGACTATTTTGTCATGCTGAATAAGTTTTCCTACTCTTCATCTTCAATTTGGGAATGTGGGCTAAACCTCTGAACGAAGGATATGATAAAAGACAGGCATAGCACTTTCATTAGGAGGACAGTGAGCTTTTGAAGTACACTCCTGAAGTCAGCAAACAAAAACTAGGCAGCAAAGAGACCTGTCTGTTACAATATGCTGCCGAGATGAGACTAAACCCAAATGAAATATTATGCTTTTTAGTCACTGGTCCTGGTCTTGAGTGATGAAAGGGATCTGATGACTTTCTCCTGAGTCAGAGCTTTCATTGCCCCTGAGAAAGGGATGCATTGGTTATATAAATGGCAATTAATTGAAGTACCTCAGAGCCTGGGAAACTCCAGAGCAGAGAAACACAAGCCTTTGTAGGTGGTGCACAGAAACTATCCATCAGAAAAAGTGTTTTGTTTTTTTTTCTTCTAAGCAGCAATTGTTCCTGCTAATATATTTTTTTTTCTGAAATCCTGCATCCAGCCCCCAGAGGCTCAAAGATTATGTGCAATATCATTACAAAACCAAACTCTCACATTTGAAATGCACAGAACCTAATGAGGAAACCCTCATCAAACTAGAGCAACCACTCTTGCTGTTTTGCCTGAAACTGTCTCTATATCCCAGATGAGAGCTCTTCCCCACGCTCATCTTCTAAAGATGTAAGACCTACTTTAGAGAATGACATTTCTGAGTATGGAGGGCAAAACTATGAGAAGCCCTCGGGATATTGAAGTGGCTTCAGATTCCTCTCTCTACTGAGTTTGTTCAACCATGGTCTATCTACAGTCTATACGATTAATTAATGTGTGATAGATTAGTAACTCCCAAATAGAAAATCATGTTTTTGCCACAGGCTGTAGCAGAAGTGCACAGGGTCTTATTCTGACATTGCTTGTGCTGATAAATCCTAAGAGCATCTCTGCTGAGTCTATCAGGCTGGCAAAGTCAATGCAAGGAAGATCTGATAGGGCAGAGCAGCCAGCAAAGCAACCCATCACCCTCATATCTGAGTCAGCCGCTACAAGTATGCAGACACACACGTATATACTATACTTGATCTCAATCCTTTTGTTTAATGGGATGAAAAATAATAATCCAGGGAAAACAATAGCTAAAGAGGAGTGAAGCAGTCCGTCTAGTGATATTCTGTAGCCATTGCTGCTTTAGCTTAATTTTTCTTCATCTTTGCAGAACTCTCTCTTTTGAACACATCTTTTCTCTCTTTGGTGGCACTGGTGGCAGCTTTTGCTGTATGAAGGTGTTTCAGGCTGATGCATCTCTGTGTCTCTGTGCTGTGCAGCACTGGGGCTTCCAGCTGGCTGTGGGCAGGAGCAGCCCTCGCTCTTACCCCACGTTACTGCAGCACTACCTATAGTTGTAGCAGCGGGAAACATCGCTGCTTCTCCACAGAAGTGCACGTGGTAATAAGGACTTTCACACAAATCAGGCAGCCCTTCCTCACTTTTAAAAGTGGAGAAGCTCATAATCTGCAAAAGCAGTTTACAAATTAGTAGAAGAATATAAACTAGTGGTAGTTACCTCTCAAAGCTCTTCTGTCTAGGTTGTTAAATAGGACAAGCTATACTGAGGATGGGAGAAGCTCAGCTGCTTTATGAAAGCAGAATTACCATACCAAAAGAAGGAGATGTGCTTGTTACATATAAATATTAGTGTTTTGTTTAAAATCTTGGGAAAATGCAACCCTAATTGCAAATCCACCCACTATTAGTATCCCATAAACATAAACGAATTGTGGATGAGCAATCCTTTAAGACACATCTTTAAATGCTATACTTAACCCAATTGATCCTCACAAAATAGATTTGTACCAAATCTGAAGGTTGGAATGAAACGCAGTGTAGTTTTTTTCTGGTGACAATTTCGATAAAAGGTCAAACTACATCAGTACTGTGGCCGTGGTCTGCAGCAGTCAGCCTGTGAATTTGTCTTCCTCAGTAAAATCTCAATACCTTTGGGTTTCTGGACACTCAATCTTGAAATTGTATCTCTACTAGAGGGTGGGGATCCATTGATTTCAGTGGGGTACCAACATTGCATGTGTACTTTTGTTATATTTGTCTTTGTGTCCGTGTATAATCATCAGAATTTAGAGGAGTTCTTTATCAGCAAAAGCCCCACGCATTTGTATGTCATTTTACCTCCCTCTGTCTAGATTTCACCTTGTTAATAAGTGCATCGCAGTGATTTTAGCTGGCTGCAGTAACATTGCTGAATTTGGTGACTTGAGTTGATATTTTGCTAACAGACCACCCAGCTATGCTTGGGGATTGTGTTCCATACATACACTGCAGTTTGTGCTTATGGTATCTGACGTGACTGCATTTTATTTTGCTTGAGTTATGTGTTCTTCTCTTCCATTTACTTTTGTCACTTATTCCTCTTTATGATTTTCTGAAGTCAGATGCACAGAATCTGTCTCCATCCACTTTCTTAAACATGAAAGGGCTCTTAGCTGAATAGCACATACTTAAGGTTCACTTTCCATAAATGTTCCTCAGGATTCTTTGGCAACCTGTACAGCTGAAAAACAATTATGCCAACAAACCTGTTTTGAGAATAACTGTAGAAATTTGTATTCTGTCCCAGTTTCTAACACAGGCTTCCCTTCTAAGGATGGAAAATTGCTCAGTTCTTATCTGTCTCAATTCTCCATCTCTAAGGTGGGAATAATAACATTTCCTTTCCCAAGTGCTTTCTCTGTATATTTAGATTAGAAGCACAAAAGGGACAATGGCTGTTTGATTATGTTCTAAGGTAGCTGCTAACACACAGAATTGCTTATCTAGGCTATTATTAATATACATAAAAATAACACTTTCAAATACAAAGGAAAACTAGTTTAAAATTTGAATCCATATTGATTTTCAGGGTTTTCCAAAGTCTCTAATTAGTAACAAATGAGGGGAGCTCTTCCTTCATGGTATTTGTATCGTTGTGCTACTTTACTGTGTAATGTTAATCCTGGTGCTAAATCACTGTGTATGTCATGCATGTCCTCAAAGGGCTTTTCCTAGGCTGCTCCTGTTATGGTGCAGTGCTGTGTAGCCCTCAAGCCTGCAAATGAACAAGAACTTTCTGGTTTGTCAGCATATCTTTTGAATCTTGCATCTATTTAGAAATACAATTTACAGTTTCATTTCTACATATATACAGAAATATAACTTACAGTTATAGTTGCAGACTAGGCCACTAGGTAGTCTACTGGTCCTCGAGAGTTATTTCCATACTGCTCATGTTTCTTTTTTTGCTTTCATATTTATGCATTATAAATAGTGAGAACAGCTGGTTGGGAGGCTATATTTCCTCCTAGCAGGAACAACAACAAAAAAGTGAACTCTTGGTTTTAAAACAAAATTATTCACCAGCATATTCTCTGAAAAATTTTTCAATTTTTATATTTCAAAAAGGTGTTGGTCATCTGAAACTGAATGCTTTCCAACTTTTTTTTTTTTTTTTTTTTTTTTTTTTTTTTTTTTTTTGTGTGTGTGTGTGTGTGAAAGGGTACCGTTTGGTAAAAAAGTTATTTTTCCTTCAGAAAGACAATATGACCATTTCTGTAACAGTGAGCACATTGCACATCTATGTTTTTGTCATGTGTGCGTAGTGCTGCTATTACAGATGGGGCTCTGGGTCGTTTGGAATTGCTCTGCTGCCAAATATTGTACACTGAGTTAGGGAAGTATGAACACCTATTTCTCATAGATACTTTTCCATACTTCTTTCATCTCAAGAATTATGTGAGGTGTTGGTAATTTTGAAACTGGTCAGCAACCCTCTTAGTCCAAGATTCATACTTTTAGTTTCTGTATTATTGAGAGGTGAGTGCTTTGTGTCTGAAGCATTTTAGATGAGTACTAATTTCTGCTCTGGTTTTGGAAATGTGACTAGTGGCCATTTAATATCTTTTATTCCTGTTAACTGTCTTCAGTATATCTAATTTGCTGGGTTTCTAAGATACTTGCTTTGTTTTTAACAGGCTTTGAGGTATAGGTTAACCGATGTCTTTATAGAGTATCTGACTACAGTGTGTTGAGCTAAAATTTGTGGCTCAGCTGTCTCTTTTCTCTTCATATCATAAGCAATTCACCTTTTTTATTATTTTACCCCTACCCTGACCCTGGGGAAAAAAACGTCTGTAGATCACCTTGCAGTCTGCGCCTTGTGCCTGGCAAGGTACTTTTCCTGCTAATTACCAGAGCTGTTAATTCTGTTGTCAGGTTTGACAGATGAGAGATAGTGGCTATAAATGTCCATTTCCTACGAGTGGAGTGAAGAGTTAAGAGCAGGACTATGAAAGGATGAAAAGCAATTTTGAAAGTGTTTCTTCTTTTCTCACTGTAAGATTGCAAGATTTCAGCAATGTGCTGTTTCCAAAGGAGGGATCAACTCCTATTTACTGAGTACCCCTGCAGGGACAGTGACCTGTGTGGGGAGGGGCTTGCTGCAATTTTGACAGGTTATTTACTGAGATATTACTTCCAAAAGACTGTACAGTAACTTATAACGGATGTATGGTAACCACCCAGCAGGTCTTTGCAAACAAGAATAACTGCACGGTTATCTTGTGGCAATACTACTGCTTTATCTCATGGTAACATGACAAATAATTTTAGCCAGCACTGCAAGTGGTAAATTAATCCAGGTCTACCTGCATGCTAGACATTAAATTCTAGGTTTGACTGAAATACCTTTGCCCCTGCAGATTGCTTAGCAGAAAGGTGAAAGTCCATCTCAGTATCCAGATACACTGTGATATTTTGTGCTAGGAATCCGCAGCATGATCAAGGTCATCTTCTATTGCTTTGGTCTCTGGCATCATACTCTAAGCCCCCAGCTTTTCATGGTTTCCAAATGTAGTATCGATATCTTTACATATCATGCACACAAAGAAGTAATGGCACAGTAGAACTAAAGAAAAAGTAGAACTGCTCATCTGTGTGTCATAAGCATCGATCAGTTAAAGGAAGTGCTCTCAGCTCAGTGAACTGGGGTGTTGGAAGAGGTAAAGAAATGTGTAACCACAGTTTGCCTAGGGACAGTACTGAAACTCTTGCACTCTTGTCACTGGAAGGTTTTAGGAATACTTGATAGCAACTCTGCTCTTCTTTTATAAGAAAATAGGAAAGCGTTAATGTATATACACGTATATTCCCTACAAGGCATCTGTGTTGGGAAACTGTGGATTTCTGACCTGCCAAGGTCTGACACAGCTTTGGATGTGCTTTGCAAAGTCCAAGGATATCTGCTGTTTCCCAGTTCTGCAAGAAGTGGGTTACTCCCTTCTGTCCTAAATGTCTCCTTACAAACATGGCTGCTGTGATTCAGCTCCCAGGTCAACACAGGTATACATCAAAGTCTTTCTGATTGTGTTTAGATTTTTTATTTAACAAATTATTTCTTTTGCTGCCCCTCAAGCACAGCGATCTGTGTAGTTAAAGTTCTTCTCAAGCACAGTTAGTGAGCTTACTTCAAGCATAGTGCTGATCTGGCTCTTGATCATCAAAAAGCCTATGAAAATCTTAATTTAGCCTTTCTAAAGAATCTGGACATCTTCAAATACCTTTAAAGTATATTATTATTTATTTGTTTTTTGTGTACAGGAAAAGTGGAGATTATATGTATTTTACAGAAGCCCATGGCTTTTAGTACTTATTTGGGAGGTTTAAAACATTTCATTAGGGTCTAGTTCCACTTCTTTGGGGCAGCTGTTCTCTCCACAGGTTATTTTTTACTAATAACTTGTTATTCTCTGAGTATACTTACCTTAGCTTTCAGCAGGCAGCACACTGTTAATGGAGCAGAGGGATGCAAACAAGAAAATCTTGAAAACCTTGTCAGTAGGACTGGCTCCTGATTCTTCAGCTTCAGATTTCTGCAAGCAATTGAAGCTTCCTGTCCACATGGGATGAGTGTTTATGGGGAAAATATTCACTCTTGCTTGATTATTTTTGTTTGTATAAGGGTGGATGGGATTATAATGGCAAAATGTAGGCTCTGAACTTCTAAATGGGATTTTATTATTAAAATGCTTTTTTTTTCCTCCATGAAAATGCTTTAAGAAAAAATGAAAAAAAGTATTTTCCAGTTTCATTTTGCAATTTCAGCTAACCTCTGCCCTGAAGGGTCTTTATGACCATTGCCAACTGTGACAGTTCTCTGCTTCTGTTTCTTCCTCACTTTCAGTATCTTGCCTAACTGTAGGAGTCACTTCTCTGGGGAGGTGAATGTCTCTTTCTCTTCAAAATAGAGTCTTCTCTAAAGCTTGAAGGAGCTACTGTAACTGAAAATAGTACTATTGTGTGGATGTCCTCAAACCTGTGAGGGTTCTTTGCATTTTTCCAGGAAAAGACAATGAAAAGCTTGATATTTTTCCCCTGGTGATATTGCAATTTGAAGATGTATTTATCTGAATATTGATTGAAAAGCAGAGCACAAGATCTCAAGATCAAGTTACTCTGATCAGCAAAGCTTCTGTGAACCACTTGGAGCTAAACCCATGGTGTTTTACTTCACCTTGCCGCAGAGGATTAGGAGAGCTGGGAAGCCTGTTACACTGTTCCTGCTGCCTCTGGGCATAGCCATCTTTTGCCTTAGCTGTCAGCTTATCTTTGTGAAACAGAGATACTGTAGATTTTTTTTTATTTATTTTTTTTTTTTAAATTAAGGTTGTTCATTTATTTAAGTCTTGTATCTCCTTGCTGATAACTGGGATAACAAAGCCTGCTGATGTTGTCTCTCTCAATATATAGTTTAATACATTTGACCCACTTGTCATATTCTTGGCATCACAGCCTCTATCTCTTAAGAAGACTGCTTTGGAAATGAGCTAATGACACATATGGGGGATTTGTGTAGATACTGTGGACTTACACAACTGCGTGACATGAGAGCTTTAGGAACATGGAGAGTAACTCTGTACTCTATTGCTTGAAATGTACGTTGGCAACAGGGCTGGACCTATTTAAAAATCACCAGAAGTCTTGCTAGTTAACTTCCCTTTCATGTAATAGAAAAAGAGGTTGAATGAGTCATGTGAAGCCAGCCATGAGATTAATATAGACAAAGATGTCATATCCTCATGCATGCAGCTGTGAATGGCATATCTACTTTGCCATCTGCAGATTAAATGGACATAGTGTCCCAGTGGCTGCTGCAGGGCTTGGTATAACTCAGTTATCATCAGGCAGATTTCCTGTTGCCTAATACCCAAACACAATAGTTGTTTAGCATCAGACTTTGGTTTCTGGAGTAGTTTCAAAACCCGCCAGCCACAGTATGTAGTTTTATAACAACACCACCGTTAACTAATTGCACTCACTCGCAGAATTATGAAACCCAAGAGGATAATTTGGTGCATCATGAGTGTATCTTTGTGAATTTTTCATAGGCAGTTTATATTTTAGCTGATACTTAAAATGAGAATATTTTCCTACAGATCTGTTTGCTCTAATTTCTTTTCTAACAATTAGAAAAACAACATTCTGTTTAATTACAATATTTACAGAAACAGCTTTTTTCCATAATGCAAGTTGTAACAAGTTTTGTGTCAATTAACCTCTATGTTTGCAAAGACACATCTGTATTGACCTTTAGGTATCATGCATTCCATTTGCAAATTGGACAGTTGACTGAGTGCTTGATTTATAAAAAGCATTTAAGGACACGTTATGTTAAGCATGTAATTAGTCTTGATAGGAAAATACTGTAACTCCCTCAAATCATTCTGGTATTCTGGTCCTGGGTGATATCACTGAGCAAGTTTATCTCTATCTAGAATCTTCATTAATCCTTATTTGTGAGTTCATTCCAAAAGGCCAAAACTGGGAGAAAATCTGTGCTCTTCATACTGAAATCTTTGATGCAGTCACGTAATTCCCATTTACTTCAGTGAGTCACCCATGTGCACAGAGATGAGAATTCTCCCTTGTTAGGGCTTTAAAGATTTCCATGGGAGTTTGCTTCCTTGAATATTTTATTTTCAGCTTTGTTATGGTAAGATGATTTTTCTGACATTTCGCTGATCACAAAGCAGCTGGCCCTATAAAAAATAAAGCACACACACAAAGAAACAAATGACTGGGTGTCTGGGGGAAAATGTGAGTTCTGTGTCTGAGCTGCAACAGATTGTCATCATTAAAACAAAGCATCAGCAAATGCTGGAATGATGGGCATTAAAGAATGGAAGCATTTTCTCAGGTTGAAAGACAAAACAAAGGTGGTACTTTAATTAAGCCATTGTTCATTTGGGTGTATCACCTAGCTCTGACCATTTTTAAAATTCTAAAATAACGGTGTTAAATACAAAGAAGATAACATGTAGAAACACTGTAAGGTGCACTTTATTTAACTGTACAAATCACACCATCCCTTATTGCATGTGTAAATGTACCACAGCACAGATCTGCCAAGACTGGAGCACCATAAAATCCGAGAATATAGATACATGTCCATGTCAGGGGCTCTCTGACTGAGAAGAGTTGAAATCCAAATTTAAAACTGCAATAGAAGCAACCCCAGACACAGGTGTTTTCTACTATGATCTCTCTTTCCTCTCTGTACTACATGTGTAGCAGAAGATGGTCCTTATTCTGCATCCCCACAGCACCCCTTTGCCAGTTCCTGCCAGGGTCTTTGCTTCTAAGAAACCCAGCAGGTTGTGATGGAGGGGTCTGTAGTTAGGTGCTGGAAGGAGACATGGGAAGGACCTGGCCTCCTTGTACCAGCTTTGCCACTGGAGGAAGAGAGGGAGCTCTGTCAACTCCCAGAGGCTTTTTCTGTCAGAGGAAAAGATGCTGTCAAAAGAAATGGCCCATGAAGGGCAAAAAACCCAGCTCATATTAGGTGGGGAACTAGTTAATTCCCTCCCCTCTTCCCCAGATTTTTTATTAAATGCTTTCTCTTCTGAGTTTTCCATTTGTTTTCTATTTAATTTCTTTCTTTATTTGTTCCTGCTTATCTATATTGTGTGAGTCATCATGCTGTTAAAGACCCTTATTAAGAAAAAATAATAATCTCCTTGAAGTTACTTATGTGTGTCTCTGTTCCCTCCACTTATGGTTGTTTTCTTGATTATTGGAAATTAAAGTCCAGAAAATGGGTTTGGTGTGGAATTTTCATAGGAATTTTTTTTTGAGGTTTTCCTTTAAAAGCTTTTTAATCGAAAGCTGGAACTAAAACCCAAATGACTTCTACATTTTCAAAAGGAATAGGTCAGCACTCTGAGTTTATATCAAATGTTACATTTTCAGAAACAAAGAATTGTAACCTCAAGTTGAATAAAAATGTTCTTAGGCAGACAGCATCCTGGCTGCTGGCCCAGGCAGCTGCATTGTTTCTCTCTGGGCTGGGTTTCTGGGCAGTCAGAAGTGATGTAGAATGGGGAAACCAAGACTTCAGAGCAGAACAATGATAGAAATGAATACGCTGTTGTGTGGGGATCTTTTCCTTGGTCCTTTTTCAGCAGCTTTCCTGTACTTGCTTTTATTTCACTCTCCTTCCCATTCACTTTACTTATTCTTCCCTTTTCCCTTGTCTCTCCCCAGTCACTTCCCTGTCCCCTCCTCGCCCCGTTGCCTTCACTGTTCTGATGCTGCAGTGATGCACTAACATGACCTAATACTGACAAGAACTTTGCAGTGGCACATTTTGTGCGGAAAGTAGAGATGAGTTTCAAGGCAGGCTCAAAGTGTTATTTTTTCTGGACAATCAAAAGAACTGGATCTGTGCCTCAAAACATGCTCTCTTGTTCATCATGTGGTTGTTTAGCTGGTGGCTCATAAAGCCAATATGAATTTTAATTCATAGAGGTTCATTGAGAGGGACCTTTCAGGTCCTGGAGTGGTTCTCGTGGCTTTTCAGAGCTTCCCCCTCTCTCTATAGCAAGCTATCAGAGAGGGGTCTTTTTCTTTTAAGTTCTTGTTAACTACTCTCAGTTTGCCTTATCAGCCGAGGAGAAGAAATGTGAAGATATATGTGTCTGATGAAATATTTAGACTTTTAATACTAGCAGCTCACAAGATACATAAACTGTAATTTATTTCTGTTTACAGTACTTCTGCTGGAAGTACCCTGCTAATCTACCTAATATATGTAAGAAAATGCAGACATGCTAAGATTTTATTTTTTTTTTATTATGACTATCAGTCTTCACTACAGTATTATGAAGCAACAAGGAATGGACTTTTCCAGGAACTATATGTCCTATTTATTAAAGACTATGCCTCATCAGAGACCTCTACACAGCACTGAGTGACCTTTTTTGAAGAAACTCAATTGGGTGACGTAGTTTTCCTGGAGGTTTAGGTGTAAGACTCTGTCACTTTTCCAGATGAGATTGCATTAGATCCTATACACGTGCATCATTGAATGAGACATCCTGTGGCTGGTACCCTTACAGGAGCTTTAGGGCCAAGCACAGCTGGACAAATAGAGTTGTCTGGGGCCAGTGGAAGAACAATATTCACAAAACAGCCCTTCCCTCAGGCATGATGCTCAAGGGAGCATGTCTCAGAGATGAGCCTGGAAAATAAATTTCCAGAGAGATAAAAATCAGGATGACTTAGGTCTTTTGGCTTCATGACAGCTGACCCCCACATCCCACCTGCTACCAGGTCTTTGAGGCAAAAATGACCTTTCCCATTGCTTTTCTCTCTCTGCCCCAATGGCCAGAAAACATAGAGTAATTGTTTTGTAACCATAATTTATCTTTCAGTTTGTTTTCACCCCAGCTCCGAACAAAGGATTTATAACCCCAAAGCTGATCAGTGCTTTTTCCCACTTGCAACTCTTGGTGAAAAAAAAACAAAACAAAACAAAACCCCAGCATCTTTTCATTGGAACATTACCTTTTTCTCTGGAGATTTCTTCCCACTTCTTATCTCCAGGTGGATGTGGTTTAGCCCTGTCTCTTCCTGTAATGCTTTCATGTGCATTGTTACAGTGGCATTAGCAAGGTGTATTTTCATGTTCAGACATTTAGTGGATGTGAGTCTTTGCAGGATAAATCTTTAGAAAATGAGATCTACGTTTTTGCTCTTGTCATCTTATATGGGAACTGGTTAACTGACGCTCTGGTGACTTCCTGAGATAAAAACCCTGGCAACGCAGTCCACAGGAGCAGGAGTTTAACCCCCAAAGCTGGCAGAGAGGCAAACTCAGAAACGGGGTCTGTACCTCATGCTTCTTATTGTCAGTTCTTCCAGCCTTCACAGCCATGATACAAATAGGTGTGGAGCTAAAAATGGAAATGGACCCCAAGATAAAGGAGATGAGCAATAATAACATGCTTGACTGGCTGAAGTCTGCTACATAATTTTAAATTAACTGGATGTCCTGCACTTGGCTTCAGTATAAAAAATTTTAAAAATATATGCTATTAATACTTTTATTTAAACTAGTCATTCAAATTTGAGTGGTCTGAGAAGCCATAAGCAGCCAGGTTTGCCCAGGATTACCCCATCATAAATTATGTGCACATATCAGAGGTATGAGAATATCAAGTGAGTTCATTTAAATTAATGTTATTAAAACAAATGGAAAATTGATTTTTGGTAATAGAGGTCTTGATTTACCCTAGTTTAACTTCATTGATTTTGGTGTATTTGCTCCTACTTCACTTTGGTATAAATCAGGGAAATACCAAGTCCAGGGAGTGTAAGCGCTAAGATGAAGTGAAATATTTACTGTCTTATGTCTTATCACATTCAAAGTAACAGAAAATGCGTTTCTTCTGATTTATTCTACTGTAATGCACAGTGGCCAGAAACAGCAGAAGTAATGATTAGCTGTTTATTGCAATGTTTGGCCTTAATAACTGATATCATGCTAACACAAACATAATTACAGATTCAAATAGAGCTTATATTTAAGATATTTATAAAGCAACAAGCAGAACTCGAGCATTGACCATTCACAGACAGAACTGGTTTCCAACCTCTGGGCTCAGCTGTGTGCTATAAGGTCTGAAGTTGCTCATGTATCTGACAGGAGTCCTTCCTCCCCCTTTTTTAAAGTGCCTTCTTACTGCTCCATGACTGAAAAATTAATGGACCTTCTTTTGTTTGCTTTTGTGACGAGAAGGAAGCACTTCCATTAATGACACTAAGAATAGGCTTTACTGTAACTTGGCCTCAGATGGTAGTTGTGGTTCCCACACATCCTGTAACAATATGCTTTCTAAACTTAAACGGATATTGCCACACTGCCTGTTATAGAAAAGCAGAAGGAAGATGATGAAGCAGCTCCTCCAAGCTAATTTTTATTCTGAGGCAAATTTATTGGCCTCATGTTCAACACCTCGTCAAGAAAAGAAAAAGCCCCAACATGAAAGTGGGACAGGTTGCGAGTGCATTTTACCAGCGTGTCTGCAGGGTGATTTCCTGCAATTAATTACTGATGTGAGGGGCAAAGCAGAAAACCAGATTTCTACAGCTGCATTTTCACTCTTGCATGGTAGTATTATCTGACTAGGGCACAAATACCATATTCAGCTCAACCTTTCCCATTCCTCAGCAAAAGCTCCCCTCCACCTTTTCATCAATTCCCCCAGCAGCTGCATTCTCTACCGATCACTCTGTACACAACCCCCCAGTCAATGCTCCTCTGGGGTGGCTCCGTCACCGATTGATGAATTCGTAGTGTTCAGCTCCAGCTGGCAATCAGCTGTCTCTGCTCCTTGACCTCTTGCCCGAGGCTGCCTGTAGACCTGTCAATCATGGAAATATTTTCTGTGAAGTCAACTCTTTAAGCAATTAAGGATCTATATGTAGGCAGCCAGCGCATCTTGCATGGTGCTTGGGCCAGCTAAAACTTCTCTTACCCCTTACCAGCCTCTGAGTAAGTCAGTCCTGCATAGAATAGATAAATACCAGCCATCCGTCATCCCCGTATGGTTTAGGAGTGTAATTTCATGAGCTGCCTGTGTGGGAGAGAAGTGTGAGAAGATGCTGCGTCAGTGTGTGGGCTGCACAAGGGACAAAGAGGTGACTTAAAATTTATACTGGAAATAGAGAGTGAGTAATAATGTGCCCACCACAGACCTTTCTTCAGAAGAAATATGCAAATGAAAAATGATTTGAATGATGGGTTTAACTACCAACTGAAAATGAAGCCAGGAAGCTGAGGTGTGAGCCAGTCCTCTGGCAAGATATGGTAGCAAACAGGCATAAACCACAAAGTGAAATAACACTGTGTGTGTGTGTGTGTGGTGGGATGAAGTTATGTGCCTTGGAGCTTGGAAGGAAAAAGTTTTTGTGTACCTGCTAGTTTTCTCTTTCTTTCTTCTCTGGTGGTTTCCCAAAATTAATGGAGTCACCAGGAGACGAAAGTGACATGATGCTCCAGACCTGAAATTTGAGACCTGGTGGATTTCTGAAATTAATCCAGACCAGAATACTGTATCCACAGGGCTGTGGAAAGGGATTGGAGTTTGTACCTTGGACCTTAGAGGCAGATGGATATGAACCAGACCGCCAGATCAGACCCTTCAGGTTTTGGAGGCATTGTAAATAGGGCTCCTATCCAAACATTACTGCATTATATTTTCTCTAGGAAAAAAAAGAAGAAAAAAAAAAAAAGCTTAACATACATGCATGAAACAGAAAATAAACTGCTAGGAAAACATAGAGGCTATATTTGAGCTGATGGAATAATCTGTCCTGATGTGGTATTTGTTGTCTGTGGTTGCCTGAATTCACCTATGCAATTCTCCAGCATTCATCAGTTAAACTGAAAGAGGTTTTTAGCAATAAAGAGAAGACTTCAAAGAAAGTCTCTCTTCATGCACTTGATCTGGAGAGTGTTCCTTTATTTTTCCTGTTGCCATTTGGAGTGAATAAGATATAAACTTTTCTGTCCATTCTTGCGCATCTTCCTGCTTGAGATCCTTGTAACTGCAAAGTCAGTTCAGTGAAAAAGATCTTTCTTCCATCCCCCTCCTTCATTTTTTAAGAAAATAGATACTTTGGAAGTCATGAAATATAATGCCAAATGCTGCCTTCCTAAAGAATGTCCAAAATTCCTGTGAGACAATGCATTGTTTCAAAACAAAGCTATTTCAGGCAATTCTATGCTCGTATGTACAAAGCTATTCATCCGAGAGACTTTTTTTCAGCAGAAATATTCTTGCTGTGGGGTTTTGTCTTTTAGAAAGAAAAAAGAAAGTGTTTTGGAAGATCGGTTTCATATTGTTACAATTTAAAATAAAACAAACAAAAACAGATTCTGCAGAAGTTCAAACCAACTGCCATTCTTGTTGTCCATGTCTAGTCAAAGCCAGCATGATCCTTCTGTAATATCTTTTACAAACATTATTTATTTGACAGTCAGTCTCTGGTGGGCTTTTTGTCAAATGTTACCAAGAATCCTGTGCCATGCTTAACTTTTAAAGGAAGAGTGTAGTGGGTTTGGTTTTACACACTTGAGGGTCTTACATGGCTTGTGGTGTGGTGGGAACTACCCCCAAAACTACTGAATGTCCCCATGTCTCTGCCTCTGTGCAGCTTTCCTAGGGTATTGCCACTCTGTTTATTGCTGTTTGATGTGGCTAGCAGGAGAGAGAACCAGAGTACTGGTCTGTTTTCCACCAGTGAGGTGAAAATCACAGAGTTGGAAGGTTATGAGCTCTGTAGAAGCATCGTCATTTCCAAAGGATATATTTTATAGAAGGCAGGTAGGTTTTGGCCAAGTAGGGAAACTCAGCTGCTGTTTTATGTACTCTGCCCATGCATGAATGCATTGTGGACTTGAACCAGGAAGACCTGGCTAATGTTGCCACAGTAGAAGACAGAATGAGCTCAGAAGTATGGATAGAGCGATGATGCCTTCATTTCTTTCACTTATTTTGCAGAAAGCAGGGCCTCAGACCCTTAGTGCTACCTCCTTTCTCAGCACCAAGCCTGCTCACTGAAATGAGAGATACTAAAATATTTCACTAGCCCCTGCATTTTGACTCCAAGCTATTGGTTGTGTATTGTGGTAGGAGATAGATATTCACAAAATAAAGGCAGGATGCCATTGCACTAAAAATATGTAACATGCTCTCTGGGAAGTAAATTGTATGTGTCCTACTAGATAAAGATACAAAGATGTCCCTTTTTCTTTCAGTGCTGATGGTAACATGGAAGAAGCTGGTTTTAGCAGCAATTGGTAATTAGACTGTTTGCAGTGTTATCAGAAATATGTGCTTTTTTGCAACAATGAAAAACCCCAGAAACATCCTTTCTTTAGAAATATCTGTTAAACAAAACCAAAAAGTGGAAAAAGAAAATTAGCAGCTGCTATTGCACTAAACTTTAACGTACCGACACTGCTTTCTGAGAGCTATCATTAGAGCCAAATTAAAATATAGCTGAGATTTTTCTAAATAAAACTGTCAATGAAGATAAAAAGTTTTTATGTTGACAGTAAAGCAAATGATTTTTTCCACTCTGTTGAGGTTTTGTAATGGTGCAGTATATCTGGTTGACTTATGGCACACTAATGACAGATTAACAGCTGCAGGAGAGGCGATTGCTCTGAGAATCACTCTCAAGTGAGCAAAGCTGAAGGCCTGTGGGCAGGGGCTGGATTTGAAGGCAAAAATGGGTGGAGGATTTATGCAAGGCTGCACATGGGTAGCACAGAGAACAAATTAAGAAAAGCACTTATGGATGTAAGAAGAGTGGTTCCTGGTGTGGGGGAATCCCCATGCTGGAGGTTATGTCTCGGCAGTGCAGGAACTGATATGCAGCCACAAAGTAACTGAGCTTGGGTATTTTCTATAGGTTAGGAAAGGTGTGCATCAGCATCAGTGGTAATTGCTGGGTCTATTAAGTAGGTTAAGCAAGAAGTATGATCTGCTTCAGTCTTTGAATGCATTGCTAGCATGTTCAGCCAGCACAAATGTCCACACAAACAGCCTGAAAGAGCTATTTCCTTGGGTGTTTCCCTGAAATATTCACACAGGGAGAAAAGATCAGGCTAGAGGAATTTTTCTCTTCTCACCACCCAAAGCTGGAGACCTTGTTCCTGCTTTGGTGTGAAAAAGGCTCAGAGCTCAGCTATGCCCATGGTCTGACAGGAGGAGGAGTCCTGCTGTGGTGGGTAAATGCTGATGTGTCCAGCTGCAATCTGAGTTGCTACATTTCCTACTGGGGAGATGTGAAATGAAGAGAACGCTTTGGAAAATTGTCTTCTTGGTGGAAACACCCATTGGATTAAAAATTCACTCTAAGGAGTCTATTAAGCTCCTATTATTTTAGTTATGTGAAATAGTGCTTGGTAGTTTGTTTTTGGAATTTGTGTTATTTGTTGCAAATGAGGCAACAGAACAGTTTGAATATCATGGTTTGAAGTGGAGCAAGCATCCTTCTCCTTGGTACCTTCATTGTAAGATGATGGCAGTGGTGGTTGCACGTTTTGTCTGATCCTCTTTTGTGGTAAACAAAGAGACATATAGGGGCTGGAGTGGTGCAGCAGCAGAAGTCATTCATTGCCCGTTTACCCTCTGTCCTCTGCCCACAGCAAGTGGAGAGAAAGGCACTGTGAATCCTTGAGCCGTAACTCATTCTCAAGTCTCCAAATGTGCTGGGGCTGCTCCCTTCATTGTACAGCACCCAGTTATAACCCTGTCCAAGGACAGGGGCTGTTGGCAGCTGTACCAGGTCCCTCAGCCCTTAGTTCCCGACTCCTGAATTTCAGCAAAAAACATGCATTTAGCTCTTCAAAACTACCTTAACTTGGAGATCCTTCGATGCTTCCAAAACCTCTGTGATAACATGAATTCACTTGGAGGTATCTTCAGCATTTAATTAGACTAGTTATTTCAGCAGGGAGGAGGAAGGAAAAAAAGCAGAACGCTTAGAAAAGAACAGCTTTTCCTTGGATTGTGACATCTGAATAATTTAAAGAGGTTTTGAGAACTATGCTTTATTTTAATTAGTTTCTGAATCAGTTTCTGCTTTGCCTATTCTTTCTCCCCCCTCTTTGTACTGTTTATTTTTGATGACATCTGCAATCCTGGAAAAAAAAGAAAAAGGAAGCAAATTAACTTGGTTCAAGCCACATCAGCACATCCCTTGGAAGATCACAGCAGTCAGCTGTAAAAAATGGGCTTATGCTGAAAGAAAATGAGGAGCTCAGAGGGCTCAAAATGTACTTACCTATTTATTAACTACATCTATCTTTATTATTTTTGTACGACACCAAAAAGTGTTCTTGGCGCTTCATAGATGCACAAAGGACATGAGGTGGACTGCTGTGGCACGGTTTTATTAAGGCCACTCTGCATTTACATTTGCCAAACCCAGAACAAAGTCCATCCTTTGAAACTCTGTCTAAATAGGCACAGTCCAGGAGAGCAATAGGGGAAGAAATGAGCCATGTGACTATGATTAACACTGTGATTAAAGAACATCACATTATTTCCAGAAAACTTTTTGCTTTTTGCAGACCCCTGCCCTGTGATGCTCTGCGTTTTCCCAACAGTCCTTCTTGTGTCCCATTCCCACCAAGCAGTGGGTGAAGGGTAACCGCTGCAGAGACAGTCTGCCCACTGTGAGCCTAAGGAGGGTGAAGGGAGTCAGAGGGAAGGAGATGATGCTCACAAAGATCTTAAACAAAGACATGAGGAGGAAGAGATCCAGCAAACCAAATCTGAAGGAAACAGATCTGATTCATCTTGACCACAGTATCACTTAGCTACAGCAATGTGTCTTTTCAGGTAGGCCAAGTTGTCCCATTGGACATGGGCAATTCTATTTTCAAACTTAAGTTGCCCATACAAAGAGCTACTCTCTATGGGTGCAAGGAAAGGAGCTACTTCTCGTAAACGTGGGGGCTATAGAAGTTGATAAAAGGTACATGTATCTTTTAGCCTATCATTGCTTGTCCACATTTAACATTGATAATGCTGTGTGCTTCCTGGAAAGATAGGATATCTGTGGAGTAAAAGAACATGAAATACAGTAGTAATTTTAAGATAATTTTGGATGAAAAATGAAAAATTGCCTTAACTGATATATTTTGCAAATTAATATAAGCCTCAGCTAATATTTCAGTGAGAAAGAAAAGCACCAAGCAACCTGTCACAAAAAAAAAGACAGAATGACTGAAATGTTTCATTTCAATATTTTTCAAACAATAAGTTTCGAATTTTTTCTTTGAAGTGAACATTTTGAGTTTTGAAATGTATGCCCTCCCTCCTCCTTTTTTCAGAAAGCTCAAAGTGAATCATACATTTTTTTCATCCCTAAGCAATTTTTATTTTCAACCTTTTCTAAATGCTGGGCAGGCCAGGAAAAAAAAAAAAAAAGTTATTTGCGTAACTGTGCAAGAGATGTGGTTTCTGAACTGACTGTGTTGTGATGAAGTCCTGAACAGTGACTCACTAGTCCTGATGTGAGTTCAATAAATGGTACGTGTAAGGTGGGTGATGGAGGTACTTCTGTTATTGTGTCATTCTGTCCTGCCAATCCTCTCCTAAGCATTATCAACTAATATGTGACAGTTATAAAGTGGATTATAGGCCAGTCTGTCTGATATAGCTAAGCTGAATCCATCAAACATATATCACTCAGAATCTCAAATTGGACTTGAACCTCGGTCTGTGAAGTGGCAGATAAGTAATTTGTCACGTTTTGCTAACACCTTTCCTCTGCTTGGTGTATCCCTTGTGGTCCTGTATTGCAATCAGCATGCTCATTTTAGCTGTGTTTTCAGGATGTAATATGAAAATTACTAGGATTATGAAAAGGTCAGCTCTGTTAGACTCACAGTTTAAGTAGGAGGAATGGAGTTGCTCTTAAGATATTCATCACCTGTCATTATGTCTTATTAATCATCCCAAACAAATCTTGGATGGCAGTTCATTAGAATGTGCATGTCCTACAACTGTCTGTGATAGGTGCCTTTTTTACTGTGTCTTCTCTTTCTGAATTTTTCATCATGTTACTAATTGAGATTCTTATGGCATTTTGATTATTGCAAGCATAAAATGCATGCAAACATATTACCTTTGTTAGGAAAGCTGAACAGGGAAAAGCTGAGTTGAAGAGTAAGAGTTAGCCCTAGTGAGAGCAAGGCTGTCTGGATGGGGAAGTACCTACATGCACAGTTTTCTGCTGAAATCAAACTCAACAGTTTGACAAGATTCAAGAGATCCAAAGCATTATCAGCATGAGAGAATACACGATGTCAAAAATGTTTGACATGCTTGGTCTAAATGAGGCATTAGAGAGCATAATAATGGAAGTATTTAACTCCCTAGTACAACCTAGTCTGCTGTTCACGGCAGAGATGCAGCTTTTGTAAGAGCTTTCTCTGAAAGAACTGCTGATGCCAAAATGGGCTTCTGCACAGAGAGACAGGATGGGGTGAGTCCTTCCAGAGGAGTTTGAAGTCATGTTTCTTGTTTCTGGGCTTCACAAGCAAGTTCCAAATAAAATTGTGGAGGGGGAAGTGAAATATCAAACTTATTCCTATAGAGCTGAGGAGCCAACATGCACTTCAACACTTCAGAACATCCCTGCAGAAGGAATAGGCATATCCTGTGACTTCAGAAGGGTTAAAGATTTAAATGGGTTAGGTGGAAGTGCACTGGAAAACAGCCAATGTTCAGGAGTTATTCTCTTACTAATTTGCAGATTAGAAAAAAATGCTTGATGACTTCTTAATGTTTGTCTTCACATGTCAGATGGGAAAGTTCAAGAGTTTCTTTTTGTTCGATGGCTTTTGATGGGGTAAAGTGAGGGAAATAGAGGTGCAAGCTTTACTGGGAATGCATGTTTCTTTTACTGCCGCTTTAAAGGGTAACAGAAGTCCAGGTTCTTCACTGGTGGAACTGTGTTGCTGAATTTAATGAAGCTCCTATCACCAGGTGACTCAGGAAAAGTGACATCTGGAGCTGTGTGTTACCTTTTTTTTCTGTTGCAGGATATGCAGGTTTCGTAGAGAACTCGTTAAACTGTTTTCTGATGGGTTTTTTACCTGACCCCTCAGAATGATGAGAATAAAGCAAAAATCTTTTCAGAAGCAGATGCTGATTGCTTTTTTGAAACCATAGGACCAGACTCCCTTCTTGTGTAAATAGGCACAGATATGTGTGAGGTAACTGGAGTTATGCAATTCTGCTCAACTCCAAAGGCTGTCCTAACTGTTTGCATGGCTGTCTTCTCTAGCAGAGTAAAGCTTACGATGAAATATCAGGAAAGACAAGGAGACAGACAGGTTGGCCTCTGACCAGTATTTCAGCTCAACTTGCATAATGCAATGGTCACCTTATGCAAACTGCTCTGGCAACACCTGCACTGCTTCGTCATGCCTCTTTGCTAAGTTGCTTTACAGTACTCCTCCCACACATGAGGGATTTTCATAAGACAAAGTCAAGTGGTACAAAGAGAATGACTCTGCTGTCACCCAGCCTCTGGCTCCTTAACCCCTCATGGCTAGGTGTGGTCACAGGCAAGGAAGAAACATGTCCCAGCTTGTGGTGACACTTCTTACAGGGTTCGTAAACGTTATGATGGAAAATCCTTCATTCTGTAACACAGGTACCGACAGAGGAAAAGCTTTGGTGGGAGCTTTGCTCCTTGGTAAGATGGACCCTGGTGGTGCAGGCTTTGCAGATCCAGGCCATGGACCACCAGCGCTTCACACATCAGCACCGGCAGATTTGGCCTGTGGGAACAAAAGCTGGGGGCTCTGCTGAGTCTGTCCACTTTGCCTGGTGCTTTTCTTAGAGGCAGAGCGGTTTGCGGCATCATGACTAAGAGATACCAAAGAACAGGAGCATCTTTGGTTTTGTCTAGGTTCTTCCTTTATATTAAGTGTAAGAAACAGGAGACATATATTTGGATGGTACAAATGGAGGTGGCCGCATGGTAGGCAGGAGGACTGTGCTGATCCATGGCAAGCAGTATCACAGTCTTTAGCGTGGTGGCATGGGCTAGCACATGTCTTTTCCTTCTGTGTTTGTAGAGATCCTAGCACAGTAGAGTATGCTTTCAGAAAGCACCACAGTACAAGTAAGAAATGGATAATAATGTATTTTATTTCCTCCTTCTCCTGCAGAGTTTGGTTTATTTTTGTAGAGTTATATGTAAGATGAGCCACGTAGGTAGCTTTTCAGCTCTCTATTTGTCACACTGCAGCTAGATCGATACATAGTAAAGTTTATAACTTGGCTTTTCTTCCCTCATCTCCAGTATTTGTTTATAGATATCAAATCTGACATTTTAGGCAACCACTAAATGATTTTATGACTACCATGGATGCTCAGTTGTTGTGGGGGTAAAAGGTGGGTGTGCACTATGGTATTTGTTTATGGATAACCCTTTAAATAAATAGTAGTTGTAAGAGCAGATTTGTTTCATGGGAGTTTCATGAACAGTATGTTTCAAGTCTCTCAGGTTGCACATGGAGTCAGGAAGGCCGATCTTTGTGTACAAAGCCCTGCAATGACATGTGTGGCAGGACCAGGAGACTGAACCTGGCGTCCTTGGCTGTAAATGAGTATGTCCTGCGCTTGAGAGCTACAAGGCCTCCTTCTCAGCAGCAAGGGGTAGAGGGACTAGTTGGGCAGCTGGACTGTAGCAATCCTTTTATTGCTCAGCCACCTCTAGAGGGTGACAAATGGCCACATTGAAAGTTGTTACCATAAGTTTGTCATGAGACACTGTCATAAGACTTTGTCATAAAGCTATATGACAACTTTGTCATAAGACTGTGGCTTACCAGTGCTCTTTGGCATTCCTTTGCACTCTGGTAGCAGGGAAAGTGTGAAGCAGTATGAAGGAGGTTAGCAGCAAATAATAATTTACTGTTTCCCCTAATGCAAAACTGGAGAGGTTCAAATGAAATCGATGCTTTCCATACAGTTGAAACGTGGCACTCTTTGTACAAGGCTTTTTTGATGCTAGCACTTCACATATAACCTCTAGAAAGTCCTTGTGTTGCAGATGTTTGGAAGGGAGGACAATTTGTGGAGCCAAACAAGCTTTCCTTGTACTTTTGTTCTCTCGTGGACCGTGGTAAAGCGCTGGGTTTGAGCTAGAATGACCTTTTGTCTGACTTGGTATGATAATTCTTGTGTTGGGATGCATTGTAATGGAACAAAACATAACATTTTGCAAGAATCAAATGGTTGTGCTCAGTATGATTGATGCAGAGTTGGAAATCACATGAGGGCTTTGTTGTACGCAGTGCAGTTCTCCGAGTCAGAAAAAAGAGGTGATGTCTACCAGCAGGTATGCAAATGCAGCATGAAACCACCTCCACCACTTAGATCATCAGTGGACCTTTTAAATAACCAGAGGACAAAATGTAACTGCTTTTTCTTCCCAGAATGACAACAAAAACTTTAAGCAAAGTACCTTCCTTTATATGTGGCATCAATAGTTCTAACAAAAGTGTTACATTTCTGGAAATCAGAAGAGGGTTTCTATCCATCAGGCAAGTGATCTCCAGTAACACTAATGGGACAAAATGATCAGTGGTGCAGGAAGGATGATGTAATGTCGAGACATGTGAGTGCAGAAGAGACTTGCATTCATGCATCATCAGGAACAACCTGAGAATCCACTCCCAACATAAAGATATTCAAAAGCATATTTTCAGGATTAGTATATTAGATAACCAGAATTGAAAGAGAAACTCTTTTTATATAGGAAAGTGAAGGTAGGATTTAGAATCTGATGTCAGGAATTGTTAAGCAAAATGCCACCCAGACACAGCCGCTTTGTCAGCAACGTCTACACATCTATTTTTCTTTTGCAAGGGACTGCAGAGATGCTTACGATACAATTATGTATTATGGTGCTATTGTTGCATACAGAATGTGAGAGGGGAGAATGTTTGGAAGGAGGCACAGAAATAAAAAAAATAAAATTAAAACCATCAGGACAGCCTAGCTGAATAATACCAGCTGAGGACCTGACTCATTTAGTGATGTCTATGGCACACCAGATGCATGCACATGTATTGTGCTTACTGCCCTGTGGGAGTAGCTAAAAGAAAGAAAAAAGACATTTCTAGAACAATACTGGCATAAGGCATGTATTATAATGCTAACCCCCCTGATGTGTTATGGTTTTAGAGTAATTGTGTGGGTGTTTGGTGTTTGAAGGAGAAAGGAGAGATATGGCGATGAATCACCTCTTCTTCCCCTCCTGGATTTTGCACCATGGGCAAGGCTGGTGGTACTTCAAAGCTTTTTCTCACTGCACCACAAAGATGTGCATTGACCTTTTAGTGTCTTTTAAGGTCACATGGGACAATTTGCTTCACTTGACATAATCCAGTCCAGCAAACGCTGCCTGAGCGAGGGGTGTCCTGACTGCCCGGGGGGCACCAGCCTTCCCTCAGCTCCCTAGCTCCCCAGCTCTCCCCTCTGGCAGCTCATTGAATCTGTTGTTGTTTTCCTTTGGTCTTTTGGTATTTCTGTCCTCTGTAAAGGACTAAAGAGCAGCCCACTTTAGTCCTGACTATACAAGAGAGAATCTGAATTTCTCTGTCGGGTAGTGGTATGCAGGTGCATGGGTTTTTCCCCCCAGTGGTGTCTCCCTGGAGGTGTGCTCTGGAGCTGAAATCTTGGCCACAAGAAAAGTCAAGGGAAGGTTTCCATTAAGTCTAATGGGGATAAAGGCTTAGCTGATGAGGCAAACACATAAATGATGTATTCCATTTCTACTCTACATGATTAATACAGGGAACCAAATGTCTGTATCAAATTCGGTGTCTGTTGTAGTTATGCCAAGTTTCAGGGCTCAGACAGCTGGCAACCAGTAAGGAATTTCTTTGGAAATACTAGCCATGCACAAATGGCCCTAATTATTTTACTACCTTTTTCCTTTTCTTAGCTATTTTTACCTCTCTTTTTATTCATTCCTGTTATGTTTGCAAGGGATTTTTCACGATCATTTTGAGACACACTGGTTTGTACCACAGAGAAGATAAATCCCTGTTTGGCTGAGGCAGCCAGCCCCTCTGAGGAGCTGCCGGGGATCCCACTGCACCTCGCTGCCTGGCTCTTCAAAGGAAAGCTCTGATGCAACATTTCTGTGGCCAGAGAACAGAACGAGTCCCATGGGAACAGCTTCATTTCCTTTGATGTTTGGTGGATCTGGCAGTTCCGCATCACTTGATTCACCAGCCTGGCAGAGAGCCAGGATGCCTGCAAAGCAGGTCAAGGCTGTCATAATTTCACTGTGGAACAAACCCTTTTTCAGACTCTGTTTCATAACAGCAGCCAAGCGTTTCCCCTGCCCTATGGAGAGGCTGGCCCCAACGATGCGGAGCAGCGTGGGGGCGAAACTCTGGCTCAGCACTTTCTGGTCCCCAGCCCCATCTCAGCTCCTGGCTGTGCTCATGCAGGCACCGCAGCACTGCAGCCAAGTCAACGTCCTTACTGTGACTGCAGAAGTGGAAAAAACATCCACACGAGAAATAATCTGAAATTCTCTGCTGCAAGAAGACAGCTGTCTGGTGCAGGGAAAATTGCAACTTGCTGGCCAGTGATGCTGTTTCTGGGTCAGGGCCTGTGCAGAAAGTACTGGTTTGGATGTCCAGGGAGTTGCCAGCCTCTGGGTGCACCCAGGGCCTTGGAGGAGATTTTTCCAGAGGTTTGCAGCTGTTCTCTGCAATGTTGCAGGGCAGGGGAGGGGGTTGTGGGAGCCTGACACGGCAGCCAGGGGAGTGGCCATGAGCCCAAACCTGGCTGCCAGCTCTGCAAAACCAGAGCTTTCTCTAGGGCTGCTGTGCAGTAGTGCCCAGGTACCCTGCCCATGGTATGTGTGTATTTGTATACATACGTATATATATGTGTGCATATATACACACACGTATATGCATACATACAGATATCCATCCATCCATCCATCTATCTATCTATCTATCTATCTATCTATCTATCTATCTATCTATCTATCTATCTATCTTCTTTTGGGAGCCTGAATAGTAGTTCTGTATGGGAAATCTCTGAGCCTGTGTTAGGCTTTTATATCTTTAACCCCCCCTGATATTTCCTAAATCTGCATTAACTCTGTGTTCCCAATTCTCTGAACAATACTAGTGATGAGAGATCAAATGCAGAGATACAGGTTCTGCTGAGCTTAGGTGGAAAGCAGTTATGCTTGCTTTATTTCCCAGAACTGGTCATTGCCATAGGGCTTATTTTGGGCTGATGTAATGTAAATAGGCAATGTTGATTGTCAGGAGTGAGGATTTTAGGATTCAAAAGAATATTGCATTACAAGAAGTGTTCAGTGCTCAGTAGGAGTAAATATGTTGGTGCCTGGGTCTGTAGGAGGTTGGTCAGCTGCTCGCAAGCAGCTGCTGTGTGCAGAAGGACACCATGTTGGTGCTGGTTCTGAATGCATTGAAGGGACAGCATCAGTCCCCTAGTTTAGCTCACGTGTCCCCATGCGATGGTCTGCCCGAGTATAATTGTGTAATGACAGCTCTTCTTTCCTGCTTCCCTCCCCACCCTATGTGCTTAACTGGCCTGAGTTAGAAGCCTAAGGATATAAGAGCAAGATGCAAGCATGCTGTACATTGGAAATAACAATAAAAAGGGTTAATTATCTTTAATACTGGGAGCTGTTGGAGCTGAATGAAATAAGATAGCAGCTTAGAGTGCATTTGCCTGCATGTGTGGGAGGAAGGTGTGGAGGCTGTTTATTTACAATTATTCCCTTTCCAGAGAGCTGGTGGAAACCAGTGCTCCCTCACCCTGTTCAGAAATCAATGAAACCTCCTTGGCTTTGATTTTGTTGCTGTTTCACTTAACCTTTAAACTTTACCTGTTGGCAAGCCAGGAATCAGCAAACCAAAACAGTGTGGACATGTCTGAATGAAAGCCAAAACCCGGAGCCTCAGCTTTGATATATAATGCACTGGAGCACTGGCTGGTTTTGGTGCTCAGAGGTTTGCAGCACAAGATTAGCACACAGTGTGCCTGCTGAGATACCAGGTTGCTGCAGGATCCCAGGGCAGCCCTCACTAATGATTTGAATAAGCATTTTTTGCTAAGTCATCTCTGGTTTTCTTATGTTCTCCTCAGAGTGGAGAAATAAGCTGTGATCATGCTGTGTTTTTCCTTTTCAACTGAATGTGCTAAAGGTCCTGAAAGAAAAGCAAAGGCTCTTTGGTCACCTTCTATGACCCGCCAGGACCTCTACCACAAAGACTATTTCACCTAGGTGACCCTCCCCACTGTAGTGCAAGTGCAATAGCCCCCAAAAGCAACTTTGCTGTTGCAGCCTCTTCCCCTACCCTTCCCAAGGTGTTCTGTCTGGGGATCTACCATGGTCTCTCTGTGTTTTAGCCCAGAAGCATCATTTGAACCCTTTCACGGGTTCCAGAAACACCTAAACAAAGGAAAAATCCTATATAAATTACTGGGTACAGTGTCTGCAACTCTGCCCAGCAGCTTTAACTGCCTAGAGCTGCCTGTGGGCAGGCTTTAAGTCCTTGGTGATAGGCTTAGCAGAGTAATGCTAGATGTAAAGGTTTTCTGGGTGGAGAGACTTAAGCAAGCTGTAAGACTCCGTGACTTCAGCCTTTGTTCTGAGACAGGTATTTCCCTTTGAACAAACCTTTGGTGCTGGATTGCTATTTCTGAGAGCTGAGATTGCTCTGAATTTCTCCAAGCATCTGTGTTCCTGGAGTGTATACGGTGGAATAAAATTAATTCCACTCTGCTGGGGCTCCCTGGATGGCACATGCCAGAAGGGACACAGTGGTAAGATAGGGTCACCAATACCTTGGAGTAAGCGAGTGTCAGGCAGACTGTGAGTTTTTGCTAAGGAAAATATGGTAGAAATATTTGCAGATATTTGACCATTATGCTGTGCTACATTCGTGCTGTGCAATGTGCTAAATGCCTCATCTCAAGAGAACAGACTCAGGGTGAGGGTGAGCAGAGGAGCGAGGCAGCTGCTGGAAAGACATGGGAGGGAAATGTAATTCAGCTTGGAGCCGCAGGAAAGAGCTAAGGCCACGACATTAAAGGAAACAGAGTTCCTTGGGTACATTTGGTGCCCATGGCTGCAAGTGAAAATTGTTCTGTTACTTTTGTGCTCTCTTTCCTAGTAATTTATCTAATTTTCACCTCTTCCTAAATTGTCGGCTTTACAGTATCCATTTTCAGGAGTAAGCACTGTGCTCACAGCTTCTGTGATTTCAACTTAAAATGTTATTCTGCAAGAAAAGAAAAGGAAAAAAAAAAAAAGTGTCAGTTTATTTATTTCTGTGGAATTAGGTGTTTAAAACTCAGACCAATCCATGTAGCTCACTCAGGATGAAGCCAAATCAAGAGTGTTACGGGTTTTAATAACTTGATGAGATTATGTAGCAGAGTTGTGGATGCCATGGTTTCTTTGCAGAGAACACATTAAAAAAGGGTATTTTGGCTTGCACCACAATCCTGCATAATGACAGTGTTATGCTGTGTGCCAGCAATTCAATGGGATGCTCCTTTCTTTGGATCACATATCTGTTATCGCTCCAGACAATGAGTATCTGATACAAAATAAAAGTGATGGATGCCAAGTGAACCAGTAAGTGGGGAGAAGATACTGTGGTTCATTGACTAACCAAATTACTTTGGGGGTATTTAAATGCATCTCTAGCTTTTGATTCTGCATGGGCTATTATAGATGAATTCTGTGACGATTCAGCCTTGGAAAAATTAACCTGTTCTGTTCCATGTGGGATGCTGGTGATCATAGGAGTATGATGATGTGGTGAGGGACTATAATGCAGTTTCCAGGATGAAAAGGTACTCGGTCAGGATACTGATGATAATTATTTTAACATTCATCGTTTAATTTTAGTAGAGCAGTGTAGCTGTTCATACTTACAAACTGAGCTAAAACTGAATGTTGATTGGGAATATGGGCTGGACTGTTTAGCTTTAGGCAGCAAACCGTGCGCTACATTAATTCATTCACTTGACTTTATCCTCTGTTTCGCTGCTGGGTTTGCTGTTCCACCATGACAGAAACTGAGGTTGGATTGATGAGTTTGCCACAGAAAAAGCAAAGCAGCTGTTAACTGAAGCAGGGAAAATCCTTTAACAAGTTATCTGTAAATAAGTAAATAAAACCCTGGATTGACTTTGCTGGTGTTTGCACCTATCTTGTATTTTGTTCTGAGGCGATTGTAACAGATCAGTTTGTTTGCAAAGACTTTTGTATAAGCGGAGAATTAGAGGTTAGTGGCAAAGAATGTGCATGGAAAGACATTTTGAACTTTTACATATAAATACACACACTGGAAACTTTTTCAATAAGAGAGGCCAAAATGAGACACTACCATCTGTATATATCCTGTCCAAATCAATGAACAAGGTCCACATTTCCAGTATCAAATACCAAATTCCATACAAAAAGCTCCAACTGTCATGAAAAATATTCAGACTGATGGTAAGTCACTTTGGAAAATCTGATGCTGCTTTTTGGGCAGTTCATACTTAGAACAGATCTTATTCTGTCTGACCAATCACTTCCACTTTTAATACAAACTTACAGAAAACAGAAGCCATCCAATTATTAGGAAAACTCTGTTATCTGCTATTACAAAAGAATACCTGAACAAAAATTTATTTTAAAATAAATTTTTAGATTAGCATACAAAGTACACAGACCAGGGCAACACAGGGGCATTCTTGGGACATTCTGGTTTTTTTTCTGATAGGTATTTGCAGTTGGATTTTGCTGCTGACATGTTGTTGTCATGCAGAGACTCTGACCTGGTGTGCTTGCTGTCACTTAAAATGAGTTTATGGTTGACTATGAACTCATTATAATGTTTGGCTAAAACCCATCAGCTAGTTAACTTGGAAGTTGCTATGTCTTCCTCTGCAGCTGTTGAATTAAGATGACAGCAAAATAAAGTTGAACCTAAAGACATCTGGGAGGCTGAGGAGCTGAAAACTATAAACATTTTTGCAGATAAGCATGTATAAGCAGACAAGCAAAGCCTTTAAATTGAATATGTACTGTCAGTAAGGTGTAGTCAAACAATTATTGAAATCCAGGGAGTGGGAGAATATATCGGAAACCAGGAATATTGGTTAGTGGGAGGCCGACAGGGGGCAATCAGAGCCTTCCCTGCCCACAGCTGTAACCCACCTCCAGCCATTGCCATTAGCCCAAAGTGTTGTCTGTTGGGCTGTAAAGTGTTACGCATTCCACTTAATTAACACCTTAAATTTCATCTTGATTGTGTGGGAGCTCCTGGAGAAAATGAAATAAATTCACAACTTGTATTAACAAAGACAGCGTGTGCAAGGAGGTGGAAACCAACAAAGTAGCCTGGAAATGTTAAAATGTCATATTGGGGTGAGGAGTGGAGCCAAGTGAGGACTGCAGGCTCACTGTGCACAGCAGTTGGCTGGTGGTTCTTCCTGGTTTTGGTGAGAGCCAGCAAGGGTGGGTGATGGTCTCATGGCATACCTGCAGACCTGCCTGTGTCTGGAGCCTTTCTCCAGGGGCTGGGTTGATGTAGCACCGTCCCGAGACTCCTTCTGCTGAGTGGGGTAGCTCTCTACAAACCCAAAAGCAAGAGGAATGACATTGTATCATTGAGCATTGATGATTAATCAACAAACTAATTATCATTCCCAGGCAGGCTCTCAGTAACATTTCTGTCAGGAAGAGTGAAGGCTGAGAAATGAGATTTAGTATGCAGCAAAGAGCTGTTTCCCACACTGCCTGCCACCAGATGACATTGGAGAAGGTTTTAATGTTCCAGAGTAGGAGGACTTCTTCTGTGTGTAATTGTGGTTTGGTGGCCAGTGTGAGACAAAAGCCTTTCAAAAAAGATGAACTTGAATTTTAAAAAAGAACGGAATAGAATAGATTTTCTGTGAACCATCATGTGTATCCACCACTGAAGGCCCTTAAAAACATGTGGAGACATTTGACAAGAAGTATGTATGTAGGGTTGGGTCTGCTTTGGGAAGAAGTATGGACTAAGTAATTCTTTGAATCTCTTTCCAGGCCTATTTTTGAGTATTACTAATTATTCTTGCCAGAGATACCCAGGAAAATCAAAACTCCAGATTATTTTTATATAAACATGTTATTCCCACTTCTTTTATAGGGAAATAATAATTTCTTGAGTAGTTCAACATGTAGAATATATTCCATGTGGACACATCCTGGCTTTAGGAGCAGGGAATCACATGGGCTGTGTTGTTCCCTTACTAGGCGTTGCTTGGTGGCCAGCATTGCGTGCTGCCCTATTGAGGAACAACCTTTCACATGGGACTTGAATTCCTCTCTCCTTCCAGCAGCTGTGATATGAACCAGCAATATCCTTCTCAGGTGTCAACTTGGATTCCTGCTTGTGTTTCATAACAGACAGTATCTCTTTGTTGTTCGGCAAGATGCCTGCCCTGCTTGCATTTCTCACATTATTGAATTTGCTAGGCCCAGCGGTGTGCTTCGTACATACCATAACCCACAGCATCAGCTCTGGCTGCTTCTTTTTTTTTTTTTTTTTTTTTTTTTTTGAGAAAAACATTTTCTCCATTTTCTCACTGTGTGTCAGTTTAAAATCAGGGCTGCAACCACCCTGGGAGGAGTGAGCAGAGGGTGCTTGGTGCCACAGCAAGAGCAACCTGCAGGTGAAACCTGTGGTGGCATGGGGGAAGATACACCCTTATCTGCACCATGGAAATGGTTGCTCAAAATACACAAGCCCTGCCCGGCCGCAGTCACTGCCCTGAGTGCACCGGAGAGGTTCGCTCCCTGGGAGTGCACGCTGCCAGCAAGCAGCAGTGCATCCTTGGGTCTGGAAGGGGACTCCGCTTCATGTTTAACATATCAGCCGAGTCACTCTTGCTGCTCGCATCACGTGCAGCCCTCGGCAGAAAATCCTCAGCGTAACCATGGGAACACGGTTTTGCTTAAGCAGCCTTGCGAGGATGCAGTTCATAACGAGCCAGGGCGATTGGGGTGGGTGCGTGGGGGAGAGAGCGAGAGCATTCGTCTTTGCTTTCCTCTACCCCTGCGCTAATCAAATGCAAGAAAATTGTGTAAATGAAGGACTATAATTTCCCTTCACCTCCACAGCTTTTCTCAGGCGGTCTGTCACTGAATATCACTCCTGCATTAAACTCACCACCACAGGACTCATTTTCAAAACCAGATTTTTCTGATGGGTAGATCAGTGAGATGTTCTGTGCCCTGAGATCCCGGAGCAGCTCCAGCAGCACCTGTGGATCTGGGGTCATGGGGGCTCCAACTGCCCTGGAGCCCAGGGGTAGAACACCAGCAGGAGGCTCAGTGCAGAGGTCAGATAGCATTTAATGGCCACCTCCATGGCTCTTAAAGTAATTTTTTACAGGTTTTGCTGCTGGTAAAGTGTGGTCCCTAAATGACAGTTTTGGTGCCTGCCATCTTGTATCCTGAACTTTATGCTATGGTGACCACAGACTTGGTGTCAAAAGTACGGGCACCCTGTGGCAAGAAATTTATTACTACAAATTGGTAAATCTCTCTCCAAGTCTCAAAGTGACAGACATAGGTGATAGCAGTGTTGGCTTCCCCAACAGACACTGGTGGGAGCTGGTCTCAGTTGTAGTCACTGTGTGCTCTGTTACTCTCAGAGAGAATGAAAGGCACTTTATCTCAGTGCCTGTTCATGTTTTCTCCTGGGTTTTCCCATGATAAGAAGTCAACATCAGATGGAGCTCAGCTGCATGTGGACTTGTCTAAAGTTTTCACTCTCCCTCCATATAACACCCTAGGCAACTCTAGGATCCAGTGTTTTGTTCCTAATTAATGGACATATTTAAGGACATGCTCAATTACAAGTGAACAAACACACTTCAGTGCCGCTCTGAGAGGCTTCCCTAAACCAGCTCATGCTGCCCCAGCTTTAGCAGGAGCTGCAGGAGAAAGGGTTTTTCAGAAATGTTAATGCAAGAAACATTCCTCCCCCTCATGCCTTCCGTACCCTTTCTTTTGTGTGAATATATTTTTCAAACTTTCAGTCATCTACATGCATGACTAAAGGCTGAACGAAAGCCAGTCAGTTTGGTAGAAATGTTCCCACAGACTTACATGAGCTTTGGGTAATTACCTGGTGCACGGGGTGTCAGAGCTGTGCTGAGAGGTCTCAGAGCAGTCAGAGGTGAGCGTTTTGGGTATCAGATGGCAGAGCATATTGGATCAATGGCTTGCTTTCATCCCCTTCAGAACAATTGCTGTTTTTCCCTATTTTCTCTTTTTTTTAAAAAAAAATCTGTATTATTGTTTTCTGCAAATAGTGAAATAAAATCCATCTAAAGCAAAGAGTATGCACCAGCTATTGCCTGCCCCCTCAGGAGAAACCATTTGGGAACACTGTAATATATATAGAGAGAAATTGCTACAGCTATTAAGCAGTGAACTGAGACAAAACTGAGCTTGCATCCTTGTTTAGCTGCTCAACACGGCAGCGTGATAATTGCAAAAATATACTTCTTGGAGTGAGAAAATGGTAAAGATTTAGGAAGCAGGATTGATTATTTTTCACAGGTTGGTTTAGTCTGTTATGATATTCTGCCAGGTTGCTGTGGGCAGGGCAGGAGGTAGCTCACTTTCATACGAGGGTGCTCAAGTTGGACATGAATCTGTAGAAAATATGTGAGGTGTACATAGCTACCTCCAAACTTCACATCTCTGCTGCTGCGTCATGGAGTGGAGTTAAAAGATTGATCCATCAAACCAGTCTGCTAATTCCTTCACTAAGACTGAGTCTGGGCAGGATTCCCAGTCACTAAACTTCATCACCTAATCTATGGTTTGCAAGTTGTTTAGGCAGAATGGAAATTCTCCCCAGCTTTTCACTCACATGGCCCTGCCCTCCATAAATAACGTTTATGGAGAAAGCCTAACCATGCTTACTTTAGGGAACATTGTTTTCCTTTCACAGCTACACCCAGAACGGGACCGTGACCAAAACCTCAGAGCCACAGACTTTCCATCCTTCAGGACAGTTGAATGTGCATCTGCCTATTGGAGCTCAGGCTTCCCACCCATTCTCCGAGCTTGTCTCACCATATGGGCGGTCTGAAGCTGGGCAGCCCGGGGAACTGCTGGTGTTTGAGCACACAAGCTCTTTGCCTTGTCGTGGACACATGCTGTGAGACACAGAGTGGGTAGAGTGCTGCTCGCTATTCTTCTCTGCAGTGCTGGAGCTGGATCCATGCAGAGCATCGGGAAGGCAATGAAGGGATGAGAAGGACCTCGGGCAGAGCTCACTTGGGATTTCAGGGTTTGGGGCACTGACCTCAGGGGAGCTGGTGGCATTCAGGTTCCGTTCGCTTCAGCTCTGTAAGGAAATAAAGGGAATGTAATAATGACGAAGATAATAATACTTCTTTTTTCATCCAGGGATTTCCAGGATAGTACATTGAAGCCAGCCTATTATTTTTACTCTACTTTTGTTTTTTAACTCTTAGTGACAGCAGCAGAAAATGCAGTTTAGCTCAGTTTTCCTCTTCCTCCATCAGCAGCAGTCTTTGTTTGCACAAGCTCTTTGCTAAGAATGAAAATATTAGCAAACTGAGCTGAGCGTGAAAGAAGGCTTCCAAGAGATGGTTTTGTTGTTTAACCAGTTCTTTGCTAATAACAATAGTTTCCTTGCAGGATAACAAGCTGGACACCTTCAGCATATATGTTTTCACCTCTGGAGGGCAAGTCACACTCCAAGACCCTTCGGAGAAGGGGGAGAGGAGAAGGAAAGAAGAGCATGCAGTTTCACCTGCCCTGGCAAGCTGTGACTCTCTCCTCTCCTCCTTTCTTCCCACCCACTGGACAGATAAAGGAAGAATCAGGGAATGGTTAGGATTGCTTTCAAAGTGGCTGTCACTCTCTAGGATGGTGTTTTCCCCTGTTTGTTAAAAGTCCCGAGACAGTCTAACATCTCTGCTGTAGAGAATGTCCTGTGCCCTGCACTCGCATCACTGTGGCACATGCTGGACTTTGCCAATAGAAAAGTCATTGCATGCATCCTCAGGATGTGTAGCGATCTTAGTTGCCCTGAAAGCAGTGGGAGGAACTGCTAGCTGCAGAACTGGCCCTTGTTCTAGCTGCAGAAGAGCATGTATTGTGCTGTGCAAATTACATGGTCAGAATCAAATCTGGTTTGCATCACTCAATGGTTCTGCCTCAGCCTCTGGTCTGGGTTTCCTCTTGGTTCCAGGGCTGAATTCAGGAGGTGTGTTGTTCTTGGGTGGGCTGGGACACCAGGCAGGTTGTCTCCACCTGACATAGGCCAGAGAAAGCAGAGAGTGCCTTGGAGTGAGGGCTCTCACCTGGCAGACCTGGGTTTGGGACCTCCTCCCACTGCAGCAGTGCAGGCAGGGTGCTTGGGCAGGCTGTGTCTGCTCCAGCCACAGCCTCAGGTTGAGTGGAAAACCTGAGCCCCCTGTTTCAATACCTGCAAGTTGGCTGTTGTGTTGGCTGTTTTATCAGCAAAGCAGGTTCTGGCCGCATGGAAATTCTTTTCTTCTGAAAGCAGGTGATGTCAGAGTCCCTTCAGGGAAGAACTTCTATTTTCCCACCTTGCAAGAGAGGCATGTGAAGATGGCCAGGCTGTATGTCTGAAGACGTGCCAGGGAGCAGGGTGGGCTTGAGAGGGAATTTTCCCTGGGTATCCTGTTAGTCACCCAAAGCACCATGTTTTGTAAGCTGGGGCTGTTGTAGACCATGCAGTACCAGCAAGAGGGAGGTAGGTAGTGACCTGGTATCTGTGGTGAAAGGACATCCCAAATGGCACTGTGAATGCCCTGAGAAGTGGAGGGAGGCTGGGCCAGGGTCACACCAGATGTTTTCTAAGCCCATTTGGATTGCACCACACAGAACAATGGGGCCCAAAACTACGTTCGTCAAGATGATAATATCTTTTCTGTATAATATCATGAAGACACTAGCTGATTTTTCCTCCTTCTGTTTTTAACAGAGTAAGAGCTTACTTTATAAAAACAAAACAAGCCTGTTAGTGGGCTGTGGTAGTGTTGTTTCAAGGTGGATGCAGAAGACTGAGAGAGTTGGATTGCATCCTTTTTTTCTGGTGTGCTGAATGATTTTGGCCAAGTTTCTTGCCCTTGTGCGTCATCTTATTTTTGCTTGTAAAACAAAGACAAAAGTGCTGTGTTCAGCTGAAAGGACCATTTTTTATTCAAAGAGTTTTGTAATACACAGAGCAAAGGGCTGTGGAAGGGCAGATAAGTGATGAGTGGTTAAGTTATACAGCAAAGCAAAGTAATAGATGCAAGCCTTTGTAACCATATGCAAGAATTATTTGGAGTCACCAGATGGCAGGATTCTAGACCAAATTTGTTTCTGTTCTGAAAATTGAAACACAGCATCTCTTACAAATGTCTGTCAAGTGAAATGTGGGTCTTTTAAAATGCCAGCAGTGTTAAGGTATCACCACAAACGATCCAGATGCAGAGAGTCTGGGAAACATTATGAATAATCAATTAAAAAAAATGCTGTTAGTCACTGTAGTTGTGGGGAATGCTGGCTTTAGAAGCAACTGGCACAGGGCAGTGGCAAGATATGTGTTTCCAGGATTTCCACCGTGGTGGGGTATTTTTCTGGAAGGGATGCTGCAGCCCAGGCAGGACCTGGTGCTCAGAAGGGCTGCAGCTGGGAGATGAGGCCAGTGGGGCAGCTAGTTGCCATGGTCTCTGCCCCTTTTCCTATTTGAAAACCTGGAGTGTGTCAGCCGTAGACCTCAAGAGTCATTTTACTAGGTGGCAATAAAAAGATATGCATTTTCCAATTAATGGTGCACTTAGCATTATTTCATTTTTCATTGCCTGCATGATATGGCAGTGCTCAGGTCATCATGGCCTTTCTAAAGAGGCAGGAAGAAATGGATAGGACTTCTGTGGGATGTCTTTGCTAGCAGCTTTCCTTCTCTTTAATAGAAGACATCAAAAGAGATTGTAGAGAACTTACAGTAGAGACTAAATGTGTAGCACCAGGATAAATAAGGCACACAGTCTGTTGGATTTAGAGGACATCCCTTCATTTTTGCTCAGTAGAGTCCACTCTCTCCTTTTTCAGTTTTCATGATAGATCTGACAAAGACAATCTTCTCTTTTAATGCTGAGATGTGAGTACTGCCAGACACTTAGTTCTGTAAGAGCATGCAGTTTTGATCAAACCAAACCAATTATCCTACCAGAGTGATAGTTTACCATGCGGAGTGTGTCCATCTTACAAGACACTGCTGGAGTCTTTTTTTTTTTTTTTTAATGTACATATGTATTTTTTAGACCTACACCATTATTTGATTAGATTACTACTCTGCTAGAAAGCAAATGACACACTGCTGTGGATGTAAGCCGCCTTCAGCTAAATAAAGATTTAATTGTGGCAGAAGTAATTCAACACACATAATAGAAGACAAGTACATTCAGTCTGGAAGATCGATGATGTTGACAGCTTTTGAAAATTGTAAAATGTAACTGTTATTAGAGCAAGGTGGTGGGTGAGAAACAACACGGCCCAAAGTAGATCTTGTCAGCAAGACTAATATATATATATCTTGAATGACTTGAGAGTTGCTGAGGAAGAAATATAGCTACTTTGAATCTTCTGACCAGGTATGAGATGCTTGGGAACTGGTCACAGAATAACTTTCAGAAATGTAAAACTGCAGGGCTGGGCTATAAATTCAGAGTGAAATCAAGAGAGAGCTTGGCAATATTACTGTGTTAGTTCTGTGGGGCTCTAAGTGATGCCTCTGAGAATTATTTGTTTTCTCTTTAATTGCTGGAGAAGTGGTCAAACCGGTGAAAGTTTATTCCCATGTACCTCAGGGCAGAGGCTGTGCAGGGAGGGCTTTCAGTCTCAGCAGACCCTGTGAGCAGGCTCCCATCATCTTATTGTAGCAGGCCTGAGGAGGATGACTTTCAGCCCAGGAAAGGAGAAGGACATTGTAGTAAAAATAATCTAGGCTGCTTTGCAAGACATTTAAAAGCTTGAAAAGAGTTGCTTATTTTTTAGAGCTCATTGGAAAGTGTTCATCAATGGATTTTTTTTTTTCTTTTAAAGGTCGCATATTTCCTGAAAGGAAATTACTCCTCATTCTGAGAGTCTCAAATTCACTGTCACTCCATCACTCTCCTAATGTGTGGCACTGTTAAACGCACTTGGCTTTAACTTTTCAGCTCTTCTGAGCGGCATTGTCTTCTTTTCTTACAGTGCTTTTGTGGTTTTTTTTCCAGCCCTCTCCAATTCTTACACTGTTGTCGGTCTCCATCACAACGAACTGCCTCTCTGACTCTTCTCCCAGGGCTCCTGTGTGAACTCTCCCATGCTTTTATACCTAGTGTCTGCTGATGATTCCTTCAAGACATTTTTTAAAATGCCTTTTATGCTTCTTGCAAGCTCTTTGCTCTAAGCTTCTCCCCACTGTCACCCTCTGCCTTTCCTGCTGGAACCCAAAGCACACTCCCTCTTGAGTCTTTCCCATTCAAGCTGCAGAAGATGATATGTTAAAGTAATATGTTAAATTTGAACTGACAAGGGTTTGCATAGGACTGTCATTTTTTTAAATTCCCATCTCAAAATACTATTTTGCCTTGTTACATAGTCTTTTGCTTTGTTGTGGCTTTTCTTAATTAGTTTTTGACTTGCTGCTGTAAAAATTCACGAGTAAGGATTCACTGATCTCTGAACTGATTTCCACACATGCTCTAGAAAGCATGGTGGAAATTACACTGGAAATTGAACATTATATGGTGTGATAAATAGTAATTTGGAGGTATATTAACCTGCTTCCTTTAGGTAAAGAAATGTCTTATACAATAGCTGTCCTCATTCAGGAGCTGACATTTCCTTCTGATGAGGCATTTATCTTATGGCTTGATTATCTTTCTGTGAAAACTCTTCAACTCTGACCTTTACAGATGCTATAGTGGGCTATGCTTTCACACTGACTGGCAGCTTGCGGTGGCATGAGGGCAACTGGGAATATGAGGTGTTCTCCCTATCCTAAATCACTGAGATGGTGACAACTTGTTGAAAAACTCCTTGATGAAACCTGATTCCCTTCATTTCACTAAAAGATAACTTATCTAACAAAGTAAAATAGGTTGATGTAACAAAGATCACGTGGAAGTGTGGAGTAGGTTGTGTGCTGGAGAGAGGGGTTGTGCTGCTCACCAGTACTGCCAATGGTAATGTTTCCTGGGGAGCTGACAACTCAGGGACAGGACAACTTGTTTTCTGCCTGAAATTCAGTGTTATGAGAGAGATTTGGGTACGTAGCAAAACAGTGCTGAAAGAAAGCCAGGTGCTGTTATTGTTGTCTGCTGGTTGAGAAGTCAATCTGTCAAGACGAGTCAAGACCACTCTGGTCTTCCCTTGGTTTACCCTGACCCTGTATGAGTGCAGAAACTGGCTTGTTTCTCTAGGAAATGTGGAAGGCCATGGGAATAACCTGCACCATTTTCAGACTGTGATTATTTACTGCTATATGCATCCAGAAAGGGAGCAAAGCAGGACTAGGGATGGACTCATGGTGCACCAGCCCCTTCCAGGGGCAGGCTATCACACACAGCCCTTTTGCTCTCTCGCCCTGCTCACTCGAGGGCAAGCTCTGTCCATAGCACAACTCCTACTGAAGTTGCTGTGAGATCTGCTAAAGTCAGTATACCAGCGTTGTGCCCTGATTTCTTTTGCAGTTACTGCCTGACATAAATGCTGTCCTTGAAATATCTACTTACAAAAATTATATTAAATATATACACACTCTTGGGAGTACTTTAGATCTAACCAGTGAATCCTTCTACAAAAACTGCAAAAAACTAAAACATCCACAGAAGATTCATCTCAGTTTTGGTGCCATCTGACAGAGACAAAAGCCACTGGTTCATGCCCTGTGTCACCGGCATGGCTGCAGAGTTTAGGGCAGCATTCCTGGGGTCAAAGGCTATCTGTACAGATGGACTGTTCATGCCTCTGTGTGCACCCCATTAACAGGCACCATGAAGTCTCTGTCCCTCATATTTGCATCTGACCCTCTGAGAGAGATGTCAAGGACCTTGTTAGCTTTTGTAGTTAAATTATGTTTTCTTTCACTGTACACTACAACCCTTTTTCTTATGTTCATATCCCCCATGAAGAGCCCAGGGCTTGGTACACCATTCTCTCCCCTCCAGCCTCCTGCTGGAGTGAGACTCTGGCTTCTGCAAGAAGGAAATCAGAGGATCAGGAGAGACGTGGCCTTACAAAGCTTTCTCTGTAAGGAGAGAGGTAGGGCAGTGGTGAACTGTTTGGCCTCATTAAAAGGAGCCCAGACAAAGCCACAGGAATGACTGAGACAGCTCAATTCCCTCAGATTATTCTCCTCTTGATTTTTTGCTGTGAAATGATTTTCCCTGCAGGCTGCTGTGCTGTGCTTCTCTTGGCAGTGACTGCGCAACTCCCACAGTGTGCCTGCCTGGACCTCGGTCCTTCTATATCTGCTTTTGGGAGAGAAACTACTCAGTAATACCTTGGTTTTAGGAATACCTGTGTATACTTTTTTAGATTAGCAACAGCTAATTCTGGAAGATGAGCCTTGTGCTAGAAGTGTCACACTACTTGTTTCTTCCACTTGTCTGTCCCACCACCTCCAGCTTCCTCAAACAGAAAATTTGGTGTCACAGAGACAAACCCACCACCCAGGGAGAGCTCCATTGTGCCAAAGCAGCAGCAATGTGTGGGAAACACCTGGTATCTGGGAGCTTTAAATGTCCCTGTGGGTGTCCTAGAGTTGGGCTATTGAACACAGAGCTGAGAGCCAAGATCTTGAATATGACTCCAAATTTTGTGAAAGTCTGGTAAAGTGGCGGAAGGTCAGATGCGATGTGTTTGCAATAGCTTGTGCTGCTGAAGACACCCACTGCAGTTTTTTGTGCTTGTTTCTGTGCGTACAAGGGAGCTCATTACCCAAACCAGAGCACTGAGTCCTTTTCAGTAAAAGCAAACTAGCAGCGCGGCTGGTGCCCTTGTGACCTGGCAGCTCATTACAGTGTAGGTATGGCAGAGCTGAATGCATCCATCATGCTGAGATTGGATCCCACATCCTCACTGTGTCTCGTTGTGTCACCCAGAGTTGTTTAGGTCCAGACCTGTTATTTTCATACAACAAGCACCAGCCTCTAATGAGAAAAGGTTTCTTTCCTCCTCCAGCTCCCTGTTGCTTGGTTGTTTCCAAGTTATAGTCCAAGGAGCAATGAGTTTTAATCCAACAAAAGTTCTCTCTAAACTATGCAAAACCAGCTGCCACTTCTAATTTCACAGAAGATGCCTTGAGGGTCCCATGTTCAAACACTGGTTACTGTGGTGTGGTCGTTTTGGGTGGAGGAGACTATTGTGGGTACACCAGTGCTGCGGGTAACAGGGTCCCCATCGCACTCCTATTGCTTAAGCAAGGCATGGAAAACCACAGCAGAGAAATGCCAACGTGATGATTGCCAAAGGCATGTGAAAGCCGGGTACTGAGTGAACAACCTAATTATAGCTGGCTGAACAGACTATTAAGCAGAGGATTGTTGTTTAAAAAGGGGCTGTGTTCATGGTGCCGAGCGAAAATGTGTATGCAGGGCAATCTGCACTCAGGATTCATTTGCGTGGCAAATGCAGAGGTTCAGGCGTGGAGAGGATTCCCCACCAGTGACAGTGTTTCGCAAACACAACCAGACTTAGCATACTGGGTAAATAAACCCCAGATTTATTTGGCTATGGATTGAAAAGGACTGCAAGAGTTGAGAATCCTCCAGAGTTGAAAATGGAGGCAAGAATCTGAGCTTCATTTTACTTATGCTAGCATGAATCAAGAATAAATCCATGGAAGCTAGTGGAGTGATGCTTGTGTGACAGAGGTGTAAATGAGAAGAGTCAGTCCACAGTCTGACAGAGGAGAGTGTGACATTATCAAGAGCTGCCCTTTATGTGCTTTCTATTGCTTATCTACCAATGTTCATTGCAAAAAAATGAAGCTCCTGTGCATCTTGCATGTTGAAGTGGGATACAAAGACTGGGAATCTAATTGCTAGACATTGGTGGTGCACTGGAAGAGGTGCCCATGTGTGGGAACAGTGAGCTTTATAAATTTCCACTAAGGAAGAGGTAGAGCAGGAGAAAATATGTCCTCTTTGCTCAGGTCCCTTGAGGCTCTCCTGGAAGGCTCCCAGGTGCTGTTATGACAAGGGGAAGGGAGGAGCAGATGTGGTGGGTGAGCCCAGGAGTATTGCTGTGGCACGACGCAGTTATCAGCAACGGAGAGGTTCCACACAGCTCCAAGGGCAAACCTGGCCTGTTCAGCAGCGGGTTGTGCATGAGGAGGCTGCTCGCATCTCCCGTGCTGGAGCCGTGCACGTGGCCAAGCGGCGAGTTGTGCTGTGACTCATTCTGCGCTGTGGCCATGGAGGGTTGAGTAATGCTTGGTGAGCTGAGGAATGCAGCAACTTACCAGAAGAGTTTGTAAGAAACTCTGCCAACACGTTGGAAAACTCTGTTTACAAAATGTAACATTTTTTTGAGGAAAATTAATTTTTCCTTTTTTTTTTTTCTTTTCTTTTCTTTTTTAAAATGTTTGGAACAGATTATTTCCTTACTCCCTGCACTTCAGCACTTAGTAGTCAGCATGAAAGCCTATGATGAGGCCTGACAGTCCAAGTTCCTTGACAGGCACAAGCGGCTCCTTGGTCTGCCAGGGAGGTTGCCCAGCTCCCCCTTTTCCCCCCAGACCATCCCTGAGCTGCTTCAGGGCTCTCTGAACTAAGCTGAGTTCCCAGGCTGCTCAGACAGGCAGCTGCCAGGAGCCCTTCCTTGCATGTTTTGTTTCAAAATCAGCCAAAGATCTCTCGGCATCCACATTCGGGTGCTGCTGAGAAATTAAACATAGCAGAAATCCAGCTGTGGAAAAAAGCATCAGGCTGTGGGTATTCTGCCCCAAACCAGCATGTGGGGCTTACCACCCTAATTTTGTGAAACTGAAGTGTCCCTTTCCCCATCAGCCTAATATGTGGCATACATCAAACAATGTCAGCAAGACTGACTGGTTTTTGTCAGCATTTTGCTTTCTCTCCTGCAGTACCACTGAGGTGAGTGGGAATTGTAATAATCACTTTCTCCTCCTTCTGTCCAATTAGTGGTCCCTCTTTGGTGCATCCTAAAATTGGCCCCTTGTGACATTTGTATGTCTATGTGGCATTAACATTTCCAAATTGGCATGGAGCAATGCTGTAGCTCAGCAACGCAATCACCTGATGTGCTTGTTTTAGCTAAAATGAAGGTACACGTGTCTGTGCTTGGGGGGGTTCAGAGGGGAATGGCTGAGATGACTAATTGCTTGGGGATTTTAACCCAATTAAGACCGGTTAATGGACTTATGAGGTGGATCGTTTGTAAATATCACCAAAAGTTGGAACAGTTTAATTGAAAGGAATTTTGAAGTTCCCGAGGTTTGACTTGACACGAGCTCCTGTGACACCACTGAGCCCAACCCAGTGCTTGTAGCTATGAGGCATCTGGGGGGAAACAGGATTTCGTATAATCATCCCTTTCCGGCACCTGATGACTGAGCACATTTTGTTAGGGCTCTCCTCATCTTTTGGAGCAGACACAAAGCTGAGGTCCTGACCGTGTGTGGTCATTAGAGATCCCATGGTGTTTCTAGCAGTGGTGCTCTGGCCAGGTTCCAAATTGGGTAATTACATTACGTTTCCCCAAATTCCCCCTGTAGTTTCCACTGGATACAATTTTCTTTTTCACATCCTGCCTGAATCCATGCTGTAGTCCTGTAACTAATTAATTTAAGAGCTTTGAAAGTATAAAATGCTATGTAAGTGCTGCAAGTACTATTATTACTAGTGTCCCAGTGTGATGCTGAACAGCTGTCATGGGCCAGCCCCAGAGATGTCTGTATCAGAGAAGGGGGATGCTTCAGAAGAACTTTGAGGCTCATTGCAAGGACAGTCTATAAACCTGCAATGAAACAATATCCCTGGAAAAAGAAACAAGCAAGTAGATGGCATTTATTGAACTTTTAAAAGTCTAAAACGAGTATAATCTTCTTCTCTTAATCTGCTTGAATGAAACAGTTTAACTAATATATTCTTGTGATGTTGATTTGCTCGCATTTATATTGCAGTTACCCACACAGAGATTAGCATGTCCTTATGCTAAGAACTGTATAAACTGTAGTAAGGGTTGGAGTTTATAATCCAAATAAATTGGATGGGCAAGGAGATGAAAATGGAAGAACTAGAAGCTATTGTTGCATGGACCAAGATTTTAAATTCCTATCTGTAATCCAGGCTTCAGGGTAGCCAATTTGCAAAATACCTGCAGGCAGCTTTTCGTGGTTGGGACTTCTTAAAGAACAGTCGTGTGTTGATTGAGTTGAATCTCCCCATGCACCCTGACTGCAGGACCCCAATTATTTATTTTTTTTAAAAACTCCTGTTAGAGGAGGTAGACTGCAGTTTAATTTTCCCTTAGAGCAAAAGCACCCAAAGGCACTCATGCTTCTCATATTTTTCCTCACTTTTCTTGTTCTATTTCCTACATGCCTAATGATGCCTCACTGTTGTGAAGCACAGGTTAAGTTTTTGAAGCCTGGTGGGAGTGAATCACAAGGGCCATGCTAACAGATAATAGAAACCATGTGCTACAAGCCTCCATTGACCACAGGCTGTGGCATAAATGGGTGTGATGGCATGTGTGCCAGCGATAACATGTCACTGAGACATTCGGGTCACTGCTGCTTTCTATGAATCTTGTACTGAAATATTTGCTCTCTTCACCTCTGTGTGATAAGGAATTGCCATGGGGAGGTGATTAGCTTCAGATAGCGCTGCTCCAGCAAGTCTAAACACAGGGACTTAAATTTGAGTCTAGTTCTCAGTGTATAGCCCAGACCACCTTGAGGAAATGATGAGTTCAGGTGTGTAGGAGGATCCTGAGGCACCATTGTGCAGCTATCTGCAGGCACCATCCTGCCCAGTGAGGAGCACATGGGGTTATTATACACCCAGCCACTGCTGACGTGCCTACAAACCCTCTCGAAGGCAGGCATAGAGCTCTGTCTGCATGCAGAGCAGTCACACAAGGCAGGGCTGCAGTAGTTTAAAGCACAGGTTGCCTGGTGTTTGTTAACAGCCCTTACAGCTAGGTTAAGAGAAAGGGTGTATTGCTGTGCACGGTAGGATAGGCTGTTCATGGTCTGGCATCAGCCACAGAGTCATCTTTGGCATCACTTTAGGCTAAATGCTGGACTATGAGGTAGGACAGGGGGACTGGCACATCACTTTTCTGCATGATGAGGAAGAGGCAGCTGTAAGAGTAAGATGGAAAAGCTCTGCAGCTGGAATGGTGAGATTGTCTCTCAGAGCTGGTACTTTCAAAGGCAACCTGCAAGGCTGAGACCCTTCATGCTCTTCTAACAAGCTGCCACTACACATGCTAGCAGAAAACCTGCAAACCTCTGTCCCGTCTAGTTACCTCTTCCTGCATTTATTTATGTTGCCCATTCAATGATTGAGTGAATTGCTCTGTAGTCTCTGTTGTTATTATATTTCATGTTTTAATATAAAGGAACATCCTTACTTCAAGGGGAGCTATTATTTTAAAGGGATGAAACTCAAGCCTGAGGAAATTGCAGGGATGCAGTGTACCATCTGTTTAGCTTCTTTGGTTATGGTCGGCTTTATGAAACCCATTTTGCTCAGGAGGATGAACTGGATGTGAATGGCTGACAGTGACATTTAGAAGAGACAATCTGGCAAATAAGAAAGCATGTGAATCTCCTGTGGACTGTTAAATACTGAATAAAATATGAATAGTACTGTGTTATTACTAAAATGAGCTATTTTTAATGATTCCACTTATAACCCGCCAGCCCTTTGACGTGACAGTTAGCAACAGCACTCAAAAAACATGAATAATAAAGAAGGCAGTTTAAAAGTTGGCCTATATATTAACATATAGTCTGACACAGGTCTCAGGTGTCTCTAATGAAGAAAGATGATTGCACAAAGAGCTAACAAGAAAATCATGTGTTTCTCCCTCCCACCTGAAAGTTATTGATTTAATTTAGTGTACTGATGCAGAGAAAAACCAAACAAGTTTGATTAAAATTTTCTCTTCTGTTTTTACAGGAGGGAGCTGTACTCATCCTAGATGAGGAAAAGGAAATAATTTTCAGTTTAATAGACACTGAAGAAAATGCTCAACTGAAGATTTAGTACAGTTACATTTTTTTTTTTTTATTTAGCAGTCCAGGATGATTTGCACCCAGAATTTTAAAAGTCTGGATGAGACTAGTGTCTCTGGTGAACAGATGTTAATTTTTAATCAATCTTTGTTTACCAGTAAGGAGTAATAGACCACAATAAATATAGGAATACAGTGTTCTAGTTGAGATAGAGAGTTGAAAGGGAAGAGGTCTTTTTGACATGAAGCCAGCTTCTAGCTGAGTAGGTTTGTATCTGAGCAGGTTGCTTCAACAGTTGTTCAGCTTGAAAGGTCTCACATCTCCTTGCCAGGCTTTGCCAAAGGCAGAGGGTTAGATCATCTCAGTGGTTTGGGCATTTTCAAGGTAGCTGCCACCATTTCTACCATCTAGGTAACATCCAGGGTGGCATCCGGGACCCAGGGCTGGCTGGATTCTCCCCTGCACACTGTGGATGGAGATCTAGGCAACATCCCCAGCTTGGAGTGAGCCACAGGAGATGCCTAGTACAAGACTATGCCTTAAAAATTGTCTTGCTCTGCAAGGCATCTGTATCAGGGGTACAAGTGAAGACCTCCCTCCAGTTAGGATCAGGATCCTGGCTTGTTCTTCTAGATTGTGAGCATCTGACTTTCAAAACAAAACAACAGGAAAAAAAAAAGAAATGAAACAACTTGTGATGATCAGACCAGCGTTGCTCACTATCATTGCTTGGTGGTGGGGATTAGAAAAGTTAACGGAGGCCAGGAAGCATTTGAGGATGCATTTGAGTTCTGTAGCATCCTGAAGAAAGGGAGAGCAGGAGTCAGTGGCGGGGTTACCCCACACTGGGGGGGCTCAAACCTTTCTCCCAAAAAGAGTGGCCGAACTTCAAGGCTGCAGCTGCAGTGCTGTCTGCCTCTCCCCTTAGAGCAACCTCATTGGGCCAGGCAGACGGCAAGATCTGCAGCAAGCCAGAGCGCAGGCAGCTGTGTTGCACGGTGGTTCGGTGTTGTTTGGTGTGAGGGAGGAAAACTAGAGGTCTTATTTCTGCTCTTGGAAAGGGCAGTGTTGGGTCCCAGTTCTGCTCTTAGGCCTTTTCATGTCTTTTATGTTTGAGGCTCAGTGAAGAAAATACAGAAAATGTGCAGGAAGCAAGGATCAGGACCCAGGAGCAGGCTTCAGTGAGCTACAGAAATTGTAAAATGTGTTGTTTGAGGACCAGAACATATGTTGGTCCCTTTACTGACACAGTTGCTTCTTTCCCTGTGGTGGTACTCCTCCCCCACTGTAATGTCACAGCAGAGTGCTGCACTGGCAAGAAGTTCACTGGGTTAGAGGGAATCCAGGCCTGAAACAGGAAAGCAAAGGTTAACTGGGCCAGGAAGCAGCTTGGGGACTTGTTAATGCCTGGGAGCATCCTTAAGGAAGAGGAAATCAGCCGATAGGGACAGATAAAGAGCCATGCTGACACACAGTGGGAGAATTAGCACTCTGAGAGAGGTGCTCTCTCTTGCTTTGAAAACATTATTCCTTGCCACTGGAAAAAATGCCCTTTTGGTCTCTTCCCTGTCATTAGTTCTTCTGTCTTAGAGAGAGAAGATGCCTCCATATGGTCCTGGCAGGGAACCCAGGCGTGATGTAGGGCACAGATGAAGCTCTTGCCTGTGTGCTGGGCTGCCCCAAGCCCCTGCTTCTGTGGCATGGAGGAAGCGCAGGGAGCTGGAGCTCCAACGGTGCAATGTGTCCTTTGCACCTCAGGTGCCACATCTGGAGCTGAAATTACAGAAATGGGCCAAATCAGCCCCAACCCCAGTTCAGGTTAGCTCACCGGTGAGCTGCAGTTGTTACAGTTCCTTGTGGAAGTGCAGTACCAGTTGCAGCCAGTGAACCAATGATTTATGCACATATTTGTATTTTTCCAGGGTTTTGACCAAGACCTTGTTTCCATACATAAAAATCAAGGAGGACGTTTCTAAGCCAGACATTCATGAGTATAATCCTTATTTATGTGAGAACTTCCACAAGCTCTTTACTGCCACTGCACTTGTGGTGCCTTTAATGGCTGTAGGTACGTAACAGGTAGACCTTCAGAAGAACAGCATCATCAGTCAAGTTCAGTAATCCTTTTCCAAGCAGATGTTGAAGAATTTACCAGGACCTCATGGTACATACCCCTGGAAACCTCTGAATTTTATTTAAAGGTGTTCACAGTAATAATTAATTCAGAACCATGAAGCACAAATACAGTTCAAGGAAATAATAATGCAGCTTTTCAGCATTTAAATGGAAAAATAAATTAATCATTGGCAATTACTGAGTTAAAAGACTTAACTCATGACTTGAAATACTCCTACACAATCTTGTTTCCAAAGCTTTCATTAACTGAGCTAATAATTACTACTACAATTAGAGATGTGAGGCATTAAAAAATCCAAGATAATAAAAAACACGTAGTTATTTTAAATATTTAGCAGTCAGTTTTGCAGTGTGTAAGAAATTCACCTTGTTTCTTGTTTGGAAACGTTCCATTTTCACACAACAACTTGTCTTTTTGGACAGTAAAACTGTCTCATGTGCTGGCACAAAACATCCTGGGACAGTCCCAAAACAATGCTTTGCTCTGGCTCCTTGTATTTACCTGGGGGAGTCTGTGGTCACTATCAGGGGTCTAAATTAGTGGAAAGGTTATTTTTCCCGGAGGATATGGAATAAAACTGGTATGTCTGATGGTTTCTGACTGGGTCTTGTATCCACATAAATGGGAATTTTTATTCATTTCCCTCGTTTTGTCCTGTTTAATACAAAGGCCGTTCAGTGTCAGTAACTGAAGGAATGACATCAAATGCTAAACTAGGCCAATGCTGAAATCTCAAACAATCATGTCTTTATGGCAAAACACCTCCTCCCAAGGGACAGGTTCTCAGCCAAAAGGAAGGCTTGGAAAAAAGATGTGGGCGGGGAGAGGTCACAGATATGCAAAGGGTGGCTGGCAGTGAACTGTTTGGGAGTTTGGCTGGTGGAGAAGAAGGGAAGGGGGAAAAAATGCACCCCTTTTAATATTCAAAATAGTATTGTCATGTACAGAGTAGCCCAGCTTTGATCAGAAGAAGGGTTAACACGCAAACAGACTGTTTAGTCAGATCTTAAACAGATACTTTTTCTTTTTGGCTTGTTAGCTTAATTGTTCCTTGCCAAGAAAACATGGAAAAAATGCTGGTTTACATCAATATGAAGTGATTTTTTATTTTTTTTTCTTTTCCTCTAACTTCTGGGTTAGCCACTGAACAGGAAAATAGTTATTTGCAGGGCTGTAGTATGTGTCAGGCATTCCCCAGCGCCCGCTACATGGGGACACACACACTCACCCCACAGGGTTTGCAAAGCCACTCTCAGGGCAAATGGGGGACCCTGGTGCAAGGCCAGTGGAAACTGGGGTGCAGCCTTTAGGAGTGAGGAGGACTTGTTCTGTAGTACCGTCTATGTTTGTGGAGAGTTCCTGGGTGAATAATTTATGTCTCCTGCCATAGTGTTGTACAGTCCCTTTTAGGAAGAGAATTATAAAAGCACTGACCTTGATTTTGTTTAGCAAAGAGCAGGATGTCAGAGGACCAGAAATAAGAGTCCTGGAGAACATAATGAATGAAACGAGTTATTTGAAGTTGTTCTGCATCTTTTTTTTTTTTTTTTTCTCCTTTGAATGATGCGTGTGTCTGTGTACGTCATCAGTGTGTGTATAATTCAGCAGCCATAGGCAAGGGCAAGTGAGAAATCCAAGAAGCTATGGCAAAAGGCAAGAAGTTAGGAGGGGAGACAAATGCATGGTGAGGTCCTCCCCTCCTCCCTGCCTGTGTGCTGTTGGGATACAGCTTTGCTTTGCAGTGGTGATGGACTTTAGACAAAACTTTACCCTTATGGCTTATGTTATCTTGTTGGCTTGTTGGTGATGGGCTGAAAGCATGCTCACATCAGAAGTTCTCACTGATCTGGTTCTCCAGCTGCAAAAATACCCAGCTATTGGCAATTCCTTAGTATAAAGCTTTGAGGCTTTTGGAAACAACAGGAGACAGATATGGGCTTCAACCAAAATCAGAACATGTCTAGGCACTGAAATCCTCTGGCCTTGTTTTTGTTGGACACTACATCACGTCTTTGTGGTATCAGTTATTAGGCAAAGCATTTGCAATAATTTATTTGATGCATTTTGTCCATTTTTACTCTTCCCAATTATACTAAAGTAGTGTTTGATGTCTCTGTTTTTTGGTTGGTTTTGGGTTTTTTTTTATATTCAAATCAGATCCAAAGCATTATGCCAGCATATTCCTGCCTGTTGGGGCTATGGATAAACTATTCGCTCTCACTACCATTCAATAGTCATTCTTCCAACTCCATGATTGAGCAACGATGTAATCTAATACTAATTTTGGTACTTGGCTGGCTCTCTGAAAAAACTACAGAGAGGGAAAGAGACTTCCAGCTTCTATCAGTCTAACTCAGCAGGAGCTGTTCCATGAACTTGCTTTTCCAACCTCAACAACTCTGATCTGTGGTGTCTCTAGAAAACTTTTCAACCAACATTTTTATGAACATAGATCTCTTATAAATATTTGAGGAAAAATGATAAAAAGGGCCACAAACTGAAGCGGATTCATGGGCTTTGCTCACATCACTGAACGTTGGTATGTTTTCCAAGATGTGATGTTGATAGCTTTTCATCTGATTCATCTGATTTCCATATAATAAGAAAAAGAATTATTTTTCTCTAACTGTAGGCAATTGGATGAGCCATAAGTCAGAATTAAAATATGATTATCTGTTATGAAGATCACAGATTCCTTTCAAAGTTTCATTATTTACAATCCTTTTCTTGGTGACATTTCAATTCTCAGGAAATTATGCTCTAAATTGTACCTAACATGCTCACCACCCACATGCAACACATGCAATAAGCTTATGAGATAGGAAGGGTGAATGTTTCCATTTTAATTTTGTTTTTTAATGAGATTTTGGAGTGGAGGGTGAGTATTTTGCTAAAATATACGGCAGAGATTGCACAGCAAAGGAGTCTAACAGGGCTTTCAGTGGCAGTTATCTGCAATGTTATTTTCCTGCCATCTGGGTAAAATCCATCCCATTCTCTCCAAAGCCATGTAAAGGTTCTTTGTGTAGGAGAAGTGCACAGGGTCAGTGAAGCAGGAGTCTCATCTCATATCAGCCCTGAGGTTACTGCTGTGGTTGGTGCAGGGGAGAAGGAGTCACCCAAATGGGATAGTAGTCTCCCTGCAACACGTGTAGCCTCCTTGTGCCAAGCATCATGCAGAAGGAGCTGGACTTTCCTGCCTTGGCCTTAATTAGTTTAGTAATATGAATGTAACCTATGGGAGCAGTGGCATAGGTGTAGAAGGATACATTATCAATGGATTTTGCATTCGTTGGCTGTATGTAGCCCTTACAGCAGAGGTAGGCTGGATGCATGATATGTACAGCCTCGCCTCTCCTGGTCCCTTCCTCCCTACAGAACCCCAGTGGTTCCCTGCTGGTTTATGACTGGCACAACAGGATTCAACTCCTTGTGTGCTTCAGCACAATTTCCTTGAAAATGAAACTGCATTTTTTTTTTTTTATTTTTTTTTTCGGAAGAAAACTTTAGAAAATATACATTGAGGGGAAAAATAATTAAGCTCTAATTGGGTCAAAATCTGACCTCTTGATTTTGCATGACCCTGAAGTAACTTTGTGGGACTGAAGCAAGGACTCCAGTTTTTCTGCCTTTCCTTAGTAGTAAAGGAGCACAGAACCTGTTACCCGCTGGGAAATACACGGTTGGAGGTGATTTTGTCCTCTCTTTCTGGAGATTAATTGGCTTCTTTGCTTAGAGCAGGTCTGGAAATCAGAGGTCTATAGATGACATACCCATAAACATAAAAGAGTTATTTAAGGGTATTCCTTTCTCATTTCATTACAGCAGCAGCACAGCCTAAAACCTATTTCCATAGGCTTACAAAACTAGCTTCTGAAACACTATCTAATGCACTGTTTGGTGCTAAGTCCTTATGGGAGCTGGCAATATTGGAATTACACTATTCCCATATAGCAGCTGCCGGCTTTCCAGCGAGCTGAGAGACTGCCTGGAAAGATTGTACGGATTTCACTTGTCTTCACGTTAGGAAAGTATTCCCATTTTATACACTAGTGTCCAGATTCTCAGCAAGCCTCTGCTGTTTACAGCCACAAAATTTGTCAGCTCATATGTTTGAATGCTGTGATGTTTTAACAGCGGATGCACTAGAAATTCCCCAAGCAGCTCTGTAGTTACATCTCCCATGTCCAAAAGACAGCTGCAAAATGTGCTCATTATCACACAGTTGTATTCAAAGAACTACTGCACCCCAAATATCGCAGATGGTACTGCAAAAGCATGGGGCTTGGTGTTTGTTGACACGAACAGCTTGGGAGCTGGGGCTCGAGTAGGGGAGGGACAGCCTTGGCTGGAGACACAAGGGTCAGTGCCCTGTTGGGATAGCATCTAGGGACAACGTTAGGTATGAACTTCCCTGGGAAATTATTTGTGTTAGTGTGACTCTCACAGATGCTAGTGAAAATCAGAAGCCACTGAATGGAGAAGCGTACCAAGGCTTCCCATCCTTGCAGGGTTGGTGGGAAGCAGTATGGGGATGCTGGGCGACTTGCTGAGATGCACAGAGGCAGAGGATAGTCAGGACTGAGCCCATATTTCTGGTTTTTTTTTAAATCCTGGACCTGAGACAATCCTTTTTTGCTTCTAAATTTTAGAGCACCCTGATCTAGATTTTCTTCAAGCCTGTCTCTGATCCACTCTCTATAAATAGTCTTTGCATTCAGCAGCTTAGAAAAAAGGAAGGGGTATACGCTTTGCTGCAGAGCTTGCAAAGCTCGCCTTCTCAAAACATTCTTGTTAGTAGGAAGGGGAGGAAGTAATGGGCGTTTGACTAAGTTAATGTACTCAGTGAACCATTGGAGAGCCGCCAACTCACATTTTTAAATAAATGTCGACATTAATTTTTAAAGTTTAAATGCATATTTTGCATTTTTGCTCTCAGCCCTCTCTGGTGCTACAGTGCTTTCCTGAGGTGCATGAGCCAGCATGGTCGAGCCTCCTGAGGGAGCTCCCCATGGAGGCAGCCAGGAACCGGGTGCTCTGAGCACTGCTGTTCCCATGGCATTTGCTACGTGGGTGTAATTCCTTCCTCGCAGAGAACCCTTACCTGCTGCTTAGCTCACTTCAAAAAAAGAAAAAAAAAAAAAAGATTTTATATTTTCACAGTGCTGTTTATTTCCTTTAGGCAATACCAAACTGAACCCGAGCAGAGTACGTGTGTTACAGATTACCAGTACAATGGCATTTCCTATAAATAGGGTCACTATAGTTATGTCAGAGCTTTGCTGAGCACAGATTTAATTTAATCAAGGTATCTTTTAGTGTCAAGGCCCATCTGTTTAAAATTAGCACTATGATCTCTCTAGGCCCTCTTTAAAATTGTGATGGTCCAGAATCTGTATCCCTTAAAGGCTTTTGCCGGGCAAACAACATCCAAAGTGCTAAAGGGAAGGATATTTTTCTAAGGATGAAGCGCTCTTTGGAAAGCTCGTAGACAGGCAGTAAAAACAAATAAGTGAAGAGGGAGTTGTGCCTTTCACTGGGGACTGCAGGGAGGAATTTGGCAAGAGGGAAGGCTATGGAGGGTAGCGCAGAAGCAAGGTGTAAGCAAGCTGTTCCTTGGCACCAAAGCAGGAGGAAAGGTATTTCCAGATGGCAGTCAGAGGGACCAGCTGCAGAGAGGAAAAGGAAGCAGCCCTCCGTGTGGAGGATTCCCCCTGGCCCTGGCTGAACCGCCAGCACAGCTGCGGCCAGGCAAGACCGAGGAAAGCAGCTGCCTCCACGCGAGCCCGCTCATGTGCAGGATGCTGGCTTGACTTTACAAGCTGCAGGATTTGCAAGTTTTTCCCCCAGGACAAGATCTCCCAAACCAAGAGCATTAAGAAGGCTGATGTCCGTCTCTCCTCTTCCCTCATCTTGCTGCATGACGCAGGCCAAGGTCCCCAAAAGTGACCCCCAGCTGCCAGGTCTCATAACCTGAGTCCCTTTGGTCACCCCACCAAGGACACGAATAGCATGGCATTGATTTTTATCTCCACAGCACCATAATGTATGAGCCTACCCAGAGCTGATGTCAATATAGTTTTGTTAAATATTTTTTGGATTAAATGGACCTATAACACCACCTGAGAACATATCACTCAGCACACTAGCCTTCCTCTCCGTGAAGTGCAAACACTACAGGCTTCTTCCCAAAATCTACAGCCATATCAGTCCCCTTGGCCACCACAGTCGTCACCTTCACCCCAAAGAGAAAAGTGCACTGTGCTTGCATCTAGTTAAACCTGGCCTGCCTGGAGATGCTTTCCTGCCCCCATTGCTCTCCCTCTACACCTGTCCTTTTCAAAATATCAGCAGAATTTAAAGGCAGAGCTTGCAGTAAAAAAGAGCTGTGTCTTAGCAAAAAGAGTACCTTTAATCACAGTTTGCAATGGCAGCTTGCACAGTAAATAATAGTTGTCTTAAACTCATATTGTTCCTGTTCAGCAAACTCCTTTCTGTGAATAGAAATGCCACACAAAAGGAAAGGGAATGACAGTCCTCCCAGCTGGGATCTCTCTTGAGCCACTGTGCCCTTTGTGGAGCCCTCTCCCCATCCCTATGTGCTTCTTGTGACAAGCAGCAGATGCCCACCTACACCCCACAGTAACATGAGCATAAGTTGTCTATGTCTGAGGTCACAGATCTAGTGGACCAGTGCCACTAAATAATTTTTTATGGGTTTAGGCATTTTTTAAGACCTTCTAGTTGAGAATTCCTTTCCCCATAATGAAACCCAGTTCCCAGGCATGTAGGTCAGAAACCCAAGAGTTTGTGTCCAGCTTTGCATGTGGTCCAAAGAACCCTTGAAGCCTTGAGTCCCCCAAGCTTTCCTGAAAAAGAATGGCTATGACTTCGTTCAATGTTGCATTTCAGATGAAGCCGCATATCTGGTTCATGTTGTTTGGTGTAAACACTCAGCCAGGTTGAGATAATGGTCTGTAGCCTCTTCACACTTCCACCTCACCCACCTTGGGCCCCATTCAGGCTGTGAGCTGAGCAGAAGCACCTCAGCTTTTCCCATCACCTCTTCCCTGCCTTGACGTAGCTGAGACAACTCACTCTGTGCTTCTCTGCAGCTCTGTCTGTGATGGCTGCTGCAATCCCCAGGAGGAAAGACAACATTAAACTGAGGGTGAATTATCCACATTCATGACATACTTCTGTGGCTGATGGCACGAGCAACCTACCCAGGGGAAGACGAGGCCATGATGAGCCTGTCTGACTCCGCAGGAAGAAGCTCTGAGTCACCTTGCTGAACTGCGAAGACTGAATAGATTCCTTGGCCTCGATGGAGTTTACCCTAATGACTCAAGGCTGCAGATGTTTTCCATTTCTCTTTTTGAACTTGCTCTTTAATATTAACCAAAGTCATTATTAATTCCTTTTTTAACCCAAAATGAAGATTATCATAACTGCCTGTCAAGTACACACTAGCACTTCTTAAAGGCAAGTATTTTATATAGCACTTTCAGATTAATATATATGCAAATAAGATATTACAGATTAATTAGTATGCAAATTAAGCCATGTGTTATTTGTGTATACATCTCTCTTTCCAAGCCTGCTGCCTGGATGGGCCAGCAGTTAGCTTGTGTGCTTGCTTATGAACCTGTACATATTACTCCATGGTAGCAGTGAAGCTCTCTCTGGTATGCATGTTATTTCATCTGCCTTTGCCCAAAGATACAACACAGAGTTTAAAGGATCTTCCATATTTTTCAAAAGAATTTTTCATGCTTGTAAATGTTTGTAACTGAGCTGCTGGTCTCCAGCTAAGATCATGTAGTTAGACTTAAAAATCTCTTTTCCATCTGGAATCACTAGTGGGAGACCATTTACCGAGTTCAAGTCACCAAAATCTCTGAGAGATGACAGATTTTACCCAGGTCATTAAAATAACCAGTGGAAGCTGCAGGCAGGTCATTTGTAAGTGCAGGAAAGAAAACCCAGTCTTAGAAAACCTAAAATGACTTGGGAGCAGCTGTTCCTGAATCAGCAGGTTGATGAATAACAGTGGGGACAACGTGAGCAGCTGTGCTGGAGGTCCTGCACGAGAGCTGCTTTCCTCATGGTTTGCCTGGGACAAGCAGGGGCCAGACCCAGCCGGTGGCTCCCTGGAAAGCCCGCGTGTGTGGTAGGAGGTGCAAGGGGTAGAGCTGAAACCTCGGGGGATGACTGCTCTGACATGTGCATTTCCATCCCATTTGTCTTTCCCAAACTCCAAATCATGTTCATCACTCCACATGGGTCTGCACCCTACCTATCCCGGAGAAATATGGAGTTTGGCTGCAGACATTAAAATCTGGGAGCTCAGAGTGTGCATCCATAGGCTCTTCTCATGGCCTGTAAAGCTGTTGTGGTGCTCCCTGCATCATTTTCTTCCTCTTTTCCAAAACAGCATGGCTGATCTCTCAGAGTATCTGGAGTAGCAGTCAGCTTTTCCAAAGCCTGTTTTCCCTGCCTTGCATCACTCAGCACACAAGCAATGTGGGGCCAATTTGGTGGGAGGCTTTAGTACAGCCAAGTATAATGATGAGCCATGGGGTGGACCAGCCTTCTGTTTAATTTAAGAACCTTTTCCCTATGTTTTGAGCCCAACAGTAAAATCCCTGCATCCAGCTGCATTTCACTGCCTCATTACTTCATAGATCATCTCAATAATCTGATTCCAGAGCTCCTACACTCTATTCCCACTTCTCCAAGCATCAGCCAAGTGAGCTGGGTTAAATTTTTTGCAGCACAGAGGGGACTAGAATAGACTACGCAAGAGCCTAATTAGCAATCTTTTCCTTTTACAACATATTGAAGTTTTCTAGGCATCGAGCCATATTCTTTCATAGCCTTTCTCCCTCCCTCTGTCTTTTTTTGGTAGCTTCTAATTTTTTATTAAACGATAACAGCATTATTGACAGTACAAGATACTTTCTTGCGTACCGCTAAGCATTAAAAAAGAAAATGTCAGATATACAAGATAAGAGAAAAGTAGAGCTAAAGCAGCTAGGCACATTGCAGGAGCTATACATAGAGCCATAATAAAAGCTATACCAGTAATTTGCTTTTAGTCAGTTCCCATCTTGGGGCTTTCCTCCAAAGACATTCAGTATTACTTATGTAGGACAGGCAATAAAACTTTCCAGTTTTCTTCACTGGCTGTATTTCTGGAGTGGACCTCTTTGGCCTGAGTTTCCTACTGATGGGGTTGTACCGCAGACAAGTGGAAGTGTCTCCTGTCTCTGTGTCCCCCAGACCAACAGCAATTAAAACTTGCTTGGGCGTATGGAATGTATTCAACTAAAGTGCAGTCACTGCAAGTTCCCTGAAAAACAGAGGAAAATCCCTGCGTATTGGATTGTGAGCCTTTTAAAAACCCATGTTTGGTTGTGAGAGTTGGTCACCGACACCATCAAAACCATGGATGGTCTGTGTGAATACTGGGTTGCTATTGAAACGATGAGTGGAGCAAGGAGACGCAGTCATCCAACAGTTGGTTCATTGTGGGAGCTTTTCCCTTTCCCTGGGTGTTACTGAAGGAGGAGTGATTGTGAGAGATTCACGTCCATGTCCTTCATCTACCTCATATAGGGCTTTAATTCTTCTCCTGCAGCCTTCATGTGTGCCCTGAGCAGTTAAGTTAGATGTTTTTCCCCTGTCCCAATCAATGTCTAACAGCTCCCACCAAAATGATCGAGGCAGGCTCACCTTGAAGAGTCAGTGGTGTGTTGGGCCATTTCCAGCTCCCCTGTATAAAACCAGACCTGCCTCTTAAGGATTTGATTAAGTTCCCACTGAATTCAATAGCAAAACTGCTATTAAAGCCTACTGGAGCAGGCCACATGGTAACAAATGTTGGATTTTAATTTATTATAATAATATCAAAGCTAATGCTGGCTTTGCAGTGAACCCCTGGAATGGTGGAATAAGAAAGAGGTGAAAAAGAACAGTGAAAAAATACTATTAATTCAGAGACAGATATATTTATTTCAAGTAGATTATTCTTAGAAACACTCGTAGCATTATTTACAAGAATCTTTAAAAAATTGCAGTGCTACAAAACTGAGATTCATCACTGAGGTAAAACATTTCATTATTATTTCTCAAATCAATTCCCCCAGCAGAATATGAATTACAGGATTTCAGCCAGCCTTTTCAAGAAACCTCTTTTAAAAATTTACATAGCTTATAACAGATTGCCAGAAATATTGCAAGCAGCCATTAATTTACTCCTAGCCAATTAAAGCCTATGCTAACACATGCACTGATACGCACACACTTGTTCCTAATTTTTCTTCTGCAGTTAAGCATGAACAAAAAGACATGCCTTAGAACTAAAAAGAATTTGAAGGCATTTTCATGCTTTCTTTTTTCAGACTCAAGGGCAAATGTGCCTTTGATAAATATAATTCTGTCTTTTTCTTCCAAAGAAACCTCTTTACAAATCACTACATTTTTTTCTGCTGTTGATTGGCAGGTAGATTTGCATACCATCAGAAACAATGTCTCCTTTAGCTTTTATGTTTAAATTGTTGGGGGTTTTAAATTAATTAATTTATTAAGGATACTAGGTTTAAAAAAGATATGGAACAAGGGGATTTGGGCTTTTTCATCTTACTGAATTTACAAGGCGATTTACAAAAATGGTGATGATCACCAGTGATTTCATGGGAGCCCTGAGTGTGAACTTCTTTATTTGCTTTTTTTATGAGTGAGGATGGTGCTACTTTAGTTAAGTGTCATCACTTAGTAGTAATCTCTGTACCCAATAGGTTACTGCATTAGACTTTTATCAACTATGAGCAGATGTAACCTGGCAATTTTTACAGACCTGTGAGAAAGCATAGATTGCAAGAAGAAACACAGTCTCAGCTGCATGTCCTACTGTGTGTCTAGGGTGTGTGTGGTTTGCTATCTGAGCATTTTGGGGTGAATCTTGCTGCCTGTGAGTGCTCCAAGCTGAGAGGACAAGTTAAGCAGTAGGGAAAACAGCAAAAGGAAGCTCGATTAAAAATAGGAGAATGTGAAAACACGTTATTTGGCCATCAGCAAATATGATGTCCTGGTGTCTCAACGTGATGGTAGTGGCTCTTATATCAAACCCACACTTGGTGGAATAGAGGAGGTACAAGAGGATTCTGAGCTGAACCCAGTCCTTTCACCTTGCCTCTACAAATTAATATCTGGTTTGTGTAATGGGTGGAACAGCCTGGTTTATTCACAGGGAATCTCAGGTCCAAGTCAATTCAAATATGGCAGATCCACCTGCAGGAGCCTTGGCTTGCCCTGCAGCTTGTGCAAGGAGTACATCCCTGAGTCGGTGCAGCTCACGCCAGAGCTGTAGGAGTGCGTGAAGGCTGGCACAGCCGTTGAGGGTTCATGCTTCATATTCATTCTCCTCGCCGAGTAAAAGCCAGTATGAAAATTGCTCTGCAGAGCTGTGGTCACCCTTGAGAGTTATCCATCTGAGCTGCTGGCGGTATTCCACGGGGCAAGAACTGAAGCTAAGCATTTTCCAAATTATAATAAAACCCAAGGAAAACAGATGAGTTTTAAAACATTGTGATCCATGCTGTGAACTTTCCACTGTGTTTCAGTTCAAGCTCTAATATTATGATCAGTGTAAAAAGGCTTGAACTACTGGATTTATAATGGAAATACTGCCTTGTGCACACTACTGTACCTGAAGGTGTCAACACACTCATACTCATAGCATTTTAATGTCATCCCAAGCACTTCTCTGGGAAGGCACCATGATTATTTTTCCTTCTGCTGTGGCAAGTCTTGCCACCCTTCCACATATATTAGTACTAAAGATTTCAATAGGAAAAAGAAAATCAATTCCACTTGAATATCATTTTTGATGGTTGCTCCAACTCTTCTGATGGGCCCAAACAAAAGACTCTGGTTTAATGTGTGTGTATTTCGAGCTGTGCCCCTTGCTGACCCTCCAGTTTAATTTCCATCCTTCAGATGAGATGAATGGAGCGTGAAGCAGGTCATATCTCAAAACACTGACACATGGGTTACAGACAGAACTTACAGGCAGGAGAGGCAGCCAGTTTGTAGATTAAATCAAAGCAGTTCTGAATAGATGGGAGGTCACCAAGGGCCAGCTTTGACATTTGATAGGACCTTGTGATCAATCAACTCTTTCTTGGGTCTTCCAGGTTTCTTGATGACAATGCTTCTTAAAATAAACAAACAAACAAACAAACAAACCCAGATGGGATGTGTCAAAAACTGCCAAAGCAGCTCTGGATTGTGTAAAATGATAGGGATTAATTATTATCAAATATGATAATAGCAGGAGTTGTTTAAAGCAGCCAGCATGGAAGTTAGCGCTCTTTAATTGCAAGTATTTTATCTGCATGCAGCAGTAATAATTTTTTGCATGGTGTGTGTTATATCACTACGATTTTGGTAATAATCCAAAACCATGATAGCAAATCTTGGTTGTTTATGGCACTTAGAAGTAATCAGGAGTCCCTGATTAAAAACCTACTGTTATGTTGAAAGGAAGGCTGAGGTAATATCCTGGCCTCTGATGAAATTTGCCCCCTGCTAAGTCATCCCTGCCAGCATGATTTATCTGGAGGGAGTGTAGGAGCATCCCTGAGAAGCAGATTTTTGGCTTTGGGCATGGACTGGATCTCATGAAATAAAGCAACTTTGCCCAAAATTCTCTGTGGGCAGAAGCCCCCCACCATCTGTTTGGTCTTTGCCACATAAACACGCTCTGGCAGAAAAAGCTTGTTAGGGAAGGATTTACAGCATTGCTCCACACCAGACCTGATTTTGCCCCTCTGATGTGCATGACAATTTTCTCACAGGTAGAGCCCATTGGAAAATCCTCCATTTCAGTGTGTTTGTTCTCAGGGACAGCATTAAGCTTTTCTGGGAAAATATGCAGCCTAGGAGGGTTTGTCGTGACTAAATGGAGCTGTGTTCTCACAAGCTTACAAGCAGATTGTTTTGGTTGTATTTTTCCATCCTTAGGAAAATAAATGGTATGGTTTCTTGCTTCCTTTCCTTGCTTCATGCAAGAATTGGAAGTACAGCATCTATCTGGGGGGTTGGCTGTAGAATCTCATTAGAGATCATTGTGAAAATATTGTTTTTCAGGAAAATATTAGATTTAAGAAAAACTGCCAGAAATTTCATTTTGGAGCATAAAAGAAAAATAGATGCAAAAACCTCATCTGATGGCAAGGGATGTGCTGTAATGAAATGGAGAAGAGCTGATGAGGAAAGCAGGATTTGGAAGTTGGTTTAGACTTTAGTGGTTCCCCAATGAGCCACAAACTTCCCTGTGTGGTCTTAGCCTCTAGCTCATGGTTCATCAGCTAGGGCTAACATTTCCTTACCTTGGGGGATAAACTCCTTTCATCTACAACAATATAAAGTCAGTAGACACTGCAGTGATGGAGAACCATATAAGTAACTTGACAGGCAGAGTAATGGGCTTGTGTTTCAATGCTCTGCTAAATAAGACTCCTTGGGCATCCCCGGACACACACTTTCAGACGAAATGGAAATGTCAGAACGTCTTGTTGCTGCCACAGCAATTCAGCTGAGCTGTGATCTCAGAGACACTGGCTGAGCGGTCAGTGACACTGTTTTCACAGAAACCCATTGATAGTGAGAAGGTAGGTGAGGGGAATCTGCTAATGATAGTTGGAGAGATGGAGCTAGAAACTCCTGATTTCTACTCTCACCTTGCCATTCAGACTCTTTTTGACTCAGGCTGCGGCCTCTGGGCAGCTCTAGTTCTCTGTACATTTGAAACTCAAGTTAGGAGCCTCTTGGAAGTAAGGTCCATCTGCATGCATTCTAGTGTGCCCATTCTGTGCCAGTTAACACTTGCTCATCTCATAAAGGTCTTGAGTTCAACACTAGGATGTTGCATATAGGATCATAAATTATTAGGTTTACGTGAAATCACTGCCTATAATTGCTGAAGAACCTACCTCACCCCTGACATGTGCTGTTAGAGTCTTCTCCAGAGCTTACCCATCTTTTTTTCCAAGATAGCCCATATCCTTCCTGTTTTCATCAGTCATTTCAGCATAAAGATTTGTATAGGGCTGTTTTCTCACCAGGACACCGCAAATCAGCATTAGGTGTGTGCTTGGGAGGAAGAGGAAGGTAGCAACCTTGCTGAAGACACGCAAATGCCAAAAATGTATTCCCTCTGAAGAATAAAGATTTGGGTTTTATGAAGAACTCAAAGCTAATGCTGTCATTTAATAAGAGACGCATACAGGGAACACTTCTGATCAGTGATTTGGAGAACATTTGTGAGAGTCTTAAAAACATTGCGAGCAGCAAGAGGCTATTTTAAGCTAGAAAGACTATCCTGGGGAGGGACACAACAGCACCCCTGGCTGGGGAGAAGAGCCCCAGAGCAGCCAGCCCCGGTCTGAAGCTCAACTACCACTTCAGCTGAGGCTCTGAAAGAGCTCAGAATGAATCTGGGTAAATATAATGTGTAACTGCATTTTATTACTTCATTTCACTTTATAGGAACTCTGCTCTCAGTTTTATAATTGAGAACTTAACCCTTTGCTCCACTGAAATAACGGGCTGTCTTCCTTTCTAAGCTGGCAATGGTGTGCAGAGGTAAACCTGATGTCTTGCATGGCTTTACTCCCCAGAGGGTATTCAAGAAAAGCGATGAGCAACACTGCAGGCAGATCCTCAGGGAGCCTCTGTTCAAGGGCATATCTGAGCGGGAGGAATGCAGGGAACGGGGGATTGTTTCCTGTAAAGCTAAAAGAATTAGTTTTGGGCTTGTAGAGGTCAAGTGCCAAGACCTGGAGGATAGCTTTCACTAGGAGGTAGTGTTACTGTCTCCCTGGAGAAGTGGGTATGTGCAAAGACGTGCCCCAGCAATGGGTACCCCCGTAGTGTCACAGATAGCATGTTCCTGGACAGCCTGCAGAAATACTTTTGACTTTTTGCAGATCTTGGTCTGTATATTTGAAAGCCTGGGGCGTTTAACACATTGCCTCCCCACAACTTCTTTTGCTATCCTCAGGCTTCAGGAGATGAACTCCAGAATTAAAAGCAAGCAGTGTGAGCAGCCTGCAGGCTCCTCAAATGCCCTCTTCTTCCATAAAATCCTCAGTCCACCTCATCTTCAGAGACTACTACTAAAACTGTTTCCATTTTTAGGGATCTGTGAAAAGCAAGTTATTCTGAAGCCATTACATATTTTGTTCCTATTCCAAGTACTGGCTTTGATAGCAAAAGGGCAGCAACCAGAAAATGTTTTGAATTCCTTCCAGTGGAGGGAGGAGCAGATGCAGACCTGATGTAATGAAATACTACACGTGATGCATACATATGCCTGCACTGAGTGCTAGCAAAGAGTAAGAAGGCTTTCCGAGACCTTTATGACACCCTTTTCACACAGCCCTCCTCAACCCCCAGTAAGTCTGTGCCTGGTGCAAGATCCATGGCTTGCCTGCCTCGTTGTAAGGAGCTGTAAAAATACGCAGCCCACTCTTTAGATATAGTCTAATGTTGACAGATGCAGACAGACATGAGGCAGGAGAAAAAGAAACTGTTTGGTAGAGTTGATCTTTATTGCTACGGTTTGGCAAAATATGTCTGAGGGAAGCAAGAATGGCCCTTTTGAATAATTTCTTGCATTTATTATACAGCCTGTGGGAGAGAGGAATGCTTGAGGCAAGCTTGCTGCACAATTTCTTGTAACAGTGCCTGCTCTGTCTGAATGTGCTGAAGAGCTCACTCGTGTAGGAGAGCCCAATGTGATTAGCGCCATTTCTTTCCTTCCTGAGATTTGTCCTTCTGAAAGCGTCTTTTGACTTGAGCACCTGGTCTGAGATAAACCAATTTGTCACCATAATGTTTGATCATCCACTGCGAGGAAGGACAATTTCAGCACAAGGTGCTTATTCTGGTAGCAGAATAAGTATTTATGAATTTATTTTAACCTTTGATGTACTGAATTTTGTTTTTCCTTTGCACTAAGCAAACACTTTAAATATCATGGAGCCATGGATTTCACATGCTAGAATCTCATTTTTTGGTAATTTTTAGTCATGAAAATGAAAAGGTAATTGAAATGCTTTAGGAGGAATTAAAAAATAAGATCGATACATTATTAGTCACACTATAATTTATTTGGGAAATCTCTGCCCTATTTTTTTATTTTAAATAGTCTTGCTCTCTCCTAATTCAAATACTTTCCAGGCTCTACAGAACACTACTTCCCCACTTTTATTCACAGTCTGAAAAGCAAGTGCCATTGCAAGCTGCCATGTTTTTCACGCTTCATTATTGTACATTTTCTAGTATGTAATGAACTATCCCCATGAAATTTTGCTGTGAATTGTCTTGTAATTGCCTAGATATGAAGGAAAATGTGGTTAGAGTAAAATAACATTAACGTTAAAACTAGGAAAATTGCAGTTAATCCATGTGAAGAGAAATACTCCATCTCATCACAGAAAGAAGCAAAGATGCTGGAAGAGAGCTGTTGGAAACAGGGAGCTCAGCATACCTTTGGGATCTGGCCCTGATGGAGGAAGGACATAGCAAAGGCATTATCATAGGGGAGGTCTGCTGCCCCAGTGGCCACGGGGAACCTGCTAGAGATGCCACCTTCGACCTTCAGCTCTCTGCATAAGAAAGATATTATTTATCTGAAACAAAATCTGAAAAGCTCACAGTCATTATGGGGACTTAGTTGTGTTAACTTGTGGAAAATTGTACAGCAGGACAAAAAAAAAAGAGTGGGGGAGGACTTAATGAGAGGGAATCCTAGAAGTGCAGCTGGAAAACTAAGGGTGATTTTAAGAAAGATGCGGGAAATACAAATGTAAATATAAATGTGAAGAAAAATGTGCAGTCCACAGGGAGGTGATCCTCATGCTGCAGGATTTTGCAAATTGGGCTGGAGAAAACTCCAGAGGCTGTCACTAAGGAGCAAATCATTTGCCTAACAGTGAGCAGGACTGAGTGATCTAAGAAAGCTTTTCCGTTCCTCGTGTCTGGGACTGGGAAATTAATGCTGGATGTGGTGCCAAACTATGTATGTTAAATGTGTCTCTGTCAGCATTGGGTAGAAGTTAATTTTGTATGTTGATGATAGCATAATCCGTACCACACTGTACCAAATGAAAGGCAGGCAGTTAACCTGGGAGCAGGGAATGTTTATTTCATGCTTGCCTTGGGGTAAGAACTAATGGCAAATGTTGTAGAAACAGCATGCTAGATACCATCTTGTCTTTTATTTAAGTGTACTGATTTATCTCCTACGGGAGTTGGTGGAGTCCCTATCAGCTCTTGAGTCATTTAAAACTCGACTGAACAAAGCACTCATGAATAGACTCTTGGGAGCAATCATGAACTGCTTGGGGATGGACAAGATTAAATACGAGGGGTTTATCCAACTATCATTCTGTGGATATAGAGTATTAATCACTCGGGTGAAAGCGGGGCACTGAAGTGAGGGGATGCTGGTGTCCCCTGGCTAGAATCTTGCCCAATCTCTGTGCAGGTGCCTGAGCGCAGCAGCAAGGAAAGCACCATGATGTTCCTCATTACAGAGCATTTAAAATCAAAATCTTAAAAAAATATTCTTTTGTATGCATGTAAAGTAAACACACTCGAGTTATGGAGCTATGTGTTCACTTGTTGTGACCTGACAGCCACGTTCCTGGGTGCTGCTTCTCCCCTTGCTCAGTCAAAGCACAAAGCAGCATTTGGAGAAGAGCTGCAGAGAAAGTGCATGCTTGTCACATGTCTCCAGGGCATGATGCTTTCCAGCCATAAATACATGTGGCTGTCAGTGTGACAAGATAATTATTTTATTGGTGGGTTTTCAGGAAAAATACGGGCCAAAACTTCCTTGTTCTACTCATCAGAGAAACTTCATTGAATTTAAAATCACCATTCTTCCAAGTGAAACAGATTTGGCCCTAAATCATAATTCATCAGTTGTTGGCACCCTGCAATTTAAATCTTTTCCACAACAAGGAAATAAATCTTTTTAAAAGTATATTAAAATCAGTATTGATTATTCCAAGCAGGAGTGCTGCATTCAGAGCTGTAAATCTTTTTTTAGGATCCCAAGATAAAATATTGCAGCAAAACTGCTGTATAAAAAAATCACTATGGTTTAATCATGTGGTAAATTACTAGGATTTTTGTATGTTGAATTTATAGGGCACCATTTCTTTTAGATTGAAAGGGAACATTCCTGATTTAGCTCTGATTACTCATCTACAGATGGGGTTAATGTCATGCATCTCTTTGGGGATGTATCTTCTTAAGTAATGATGTCCTTATTGTGTGCTCTATGGATCCGTTGTCAAGACACCTTTAAATATATCCTTGATGGCACATGGAGGTACCAGCAAATTATGTGTTGAATTAACAGGTAATTCAATCCACCTTGGTGTTAATCTTATTGCAAAATAACAAGCTACATAAAAGCCATTTAAGTGCAATTTTAAAAAACGCTCTACAAGATATAATCTCTTTAATCAGAAACAGATTTTGTTCAATTACCTTTAGTCTCCTCAGTAAAAACAGTGAGGCCAGATCTGCTGTATCCCCTGGAGCCAATACTGCAGCATGTCCGTGCAGTTGGGCACAGAGGTTGGAGCAGGGTGCTGCTGAGGCAAACTCGTCATACCCTGTCACTGTGTGAGATGGTGATGGGAGAGCAGCTATTCCTCTTCTCCCCTGCTTGCCTTTCTCACATGCCTGACATCCCTGGGCCAGTGCCCCATCCTGGGATGGTACCCCGCAGCCTGTTCCTGACACTTCACCTTTCCTTTGATATATTGACTGACTTGCGGGAAATGTGGGGTGATAGGTGTGAAAATTCTCCTTGGCAAGGAAGGCTTGCTCTGGGTGGAGCAGAGATGACCAGTACAGGCTTCTCAGGTGGTACCTTCCCTACTGGGGCTGTTTCCTTACAGGAGCGAGTGTACCAATAAGCATCAGTGTTTTCAGTCCCTGGAGCATCTCAGGCTTTGCTGGAGGGCCAGGGCACATGTGGCTTCCATGCTGCTTCTTACACATCTGCAGTCAGGGGGGTCAAAGCAAGTCACTTTGCAAGGGCCTGCACCAGTGCTGAACAAATGGTAACACAGAGAAATGAGTTCCTCTATGCTTTTTCCTTTGCAGTTTTCAGACTCATTAGCTGTGCACAAGTATTTGCTTCTCCACTACCAAATGTCTTTCCACTGTACGAATAATTGCTTAGTTTGCTGAGAAGTGTGCGCTGTTTTAGTTAATTTTCACACTGCCTAGTTTGCTTCTGCTCTGGCTGCTGGCAGCAAAAGGTTTCTCAGCTTCTGCTGCTCTCCTGTGCTGCTGCCATGTATTCCTAAGCTTCGCAGAAGAATTACAGATTTCAGATCTTCCAGTCCAATGCAGAAGTTCTTTCCCATGGATGAAGAGCTTCCTGTTCGTGAGTGCTCACTGTGGGGGCCTCATGGCAGGTTAACTTTAAATGGTCAAAAATTAAAATTAATTCCTGGAAGAAAAGCCGTACTCTTGGAAATGCTCTGTGCTGTGTACTCCTCCCTTGGAACGACTTTCAGACCATCCTGTCACAAACTAACAGCCAACAGATGGGAAATTCAGTCTTTTTCATTCATTCCACTACTTTTCTATATGTGGCCAGTGTTAACCCTGAATTTTTTCAAGAGGGACATGAAATCTGTGTCTGAGAAATAGCTGCAAAATACCTCGGTATCAGCCTGCATCTGGACTGTACATGCAAAGGTATCTGGAACTCAAAAGCATGGGCCCCCATCTGCTAAAAATGCATCTGCGGTCAAACCTTTTTACAGTCAATTTGTTCAGAAGGAGAATTAATGATGACTGGCATCTGTTGCCCTAGGAATCTGTTTCACCAGGGAAGATGGACAACCACGTTAGCTTACACTCAGGTACAGATGTCCAAGTAAGGCCATCACACTCTGTGGGACATTAAGTGACAAAAGATGTGATTAATATGATCAGAAGGGGACAAAGAAAGAGTTCCCTGAGCAGTCAGGACTGCACAAGTCCTCCAAGAACTAGTCTGTGTTCAAATCACGTTTCATTTCGTATCAGCAATTCACCTTAGGGGCAGACATGTAAAACAAACCACTGAAGGACAAACTGAACCAAAGAAGCATCACTAGTCCCTAAACCTGTGCTTCCCAACCACTGCACTGCAATGAGCTAAATCCTGCCTTTATATCCCACTTTATGCTGTATTCCCTAAGGGATGTGGCATAGAAATTGCAGCCAAGGAAGGGAAAAGCAAAAGTATCTTTATAATAACTTTGCTCCTAGATTCTGGTTTATAGGAAGGCCAAAGCAACACAGTATGTATTAGCACAACCTTTGCAGCTGTTCTAATTCACAGAAGGCTTCCCTGGGCTGCTGTTAAACTTCACAGCCCTGCATGCAGAGGGTCTGTAGCTTTCTCCTGTCCTTGTACCACCCTGTAGCCCACAGCTAAGTGGGATAGCCTAGGACCACCAGTGCTGGCTCGGCACCCCCACTGCAGGGCTGTTGTCACCGTGTCCTTCAGGTCCTGCAGAGCCCACCTATGCCACTGGAGCAGCCAAGCAGAGCCTGAGAGGGACAAGAACGAGCTTTACTGTCTCTCTCCAGAAGAAAATCTTTATTGTGAATAGAGCTCTGCACAATAGATAAGGCTTCTCAGATGAAAAACTGCTTCCCCTTCCCGGCAGAGGCTAAAATTTCTTCTGATGGTGATGACGCCTTGAACAATGACAACCTTCATTCATCTCTTCTGGCCAGGAGAGAGCTGAGAGTTCACGTTTTAAACTCTTTCACCGTGCTGAAGGTGCATAAAAGCCTCTCATCACTGTTCAAACACAGTCTTCCATTAGGAGTTATTTAAGCGGGAACCACTTTCCCAGCTCCAAACCTCTTTGTATGAAATCCTTCCAGCACTGCGTGTGGCATCACCCAGCAGCTGATCTGCTGTGCACTGTGCTGGACATACCAGTAATGGATAGTTAATTAACCCAATCCATCAATCAGTCACTTTCCAGGATAGTATTGATGATTTTTAAAGCTTAAATGTTGTATCTTCTTTCTACTTTTGCGTCATTGTCCTGTGTTAAAAAAATAAATAAATGAGACTAGAGGGCGCTTTTGATTACTACAATTTTTCTTCACATGCTTCATTTGCTGGGCCATTTATATCAGCCAAGTTGTCTTTATTTGCCAAACTCTGTCTGGACTCAGGGCTTGCCCTTCTGGCAAAATGCAGTTTGATCCCAAATTTGTTTTCAGTTTTTGCCTCAGTATCTTGAATGTTTTCCCACAAAGCTAAAACAAAACCAAAGAACAATCAAAAGCTAGTTAATTTATTTTTAGGTGCCAACAAGTGCATTTTTTTCTCCTTAAAAACTCTTTTGGTCATGAAAGTAATGACCTTTTTCTGCAAAGAAGGTATTTCTTTTCTACTGGAGCTAACACAAGAAAAAGAAGAATGATCTTGCAATTAAGGTGATTTTGAACAAAGTTTACTCCATGTCTGGCTTGCCCCAGCCTTCTTGTGTGACTTTGGATGTATCCCCCAACTCCTGACAATTCTACTGTCCAGTAATCAGGCTCTGTAAAGGTGTTGCCAAATTCAAGGTCAGGCTTTCAAAAGTGATGAGTGGTTTTGTTTCTCTGACTTAATCTACAGAGGTTGGGTACTCCAGTATCTCTGAAAATGAAGCTCTGTTACAGGAATTTGATGTGAAAAGAGGCATCCAGCAATGCAGGCACCTAGAATCAATAGTTGCTTTTGAAAATCTTGGCCTACAGTCATGAATGCTTGTAAAGTACTTTAACATCCAAATGTTGGAGAAGAGAGAATGATTTAAATGTTTTGAAGTTATTCCCAAGACTAGAAATTTGCAGGATTGTGTCATAATAAGAAAAAAAATTATATATAGCAGATGTAATGAGGAGATTCTCACAAGTTCAGGGAGAAGAAGATACTTTCCCAAAACACGGCTGATTGGCTTTAGTTTGGTCTGGTTCTCTTCTTTCAAGGCTGACAAATCTTCTGAGCGAAGGAGCTTTCCTGGGAGCCTAGCAGATGTCTGCTGAATCACTGAATTTAACTCTTTCTTGGCAGCCTGTGAGGCAGAGCACACCCATGACTTTGCAGGGTGTAAATCCAGGGATGATGTGCTGATTTACACCCCATGAGTATCTGGCCTGTAATACGTCTATCTGCTTGCTTGCTTGCTTGTTGTCTCTTCTTGCAAACAACCATCTGGGTTCTGCAGTGGGGACAACCCATCCCGCCCTCCCAAGGTTGCTTCCCGCAGATGTCTCCAACCACGCTTGGGGCAGAAGGTCCCTTCTCCAGCCCACCACCACACGCAATCTGATGATCGTGGCTGCCTCCCTGTAGGCAAGTGGTGGCCATGAGTCAAAACTGGGGATAAAAGGACTTGGTAGAGAATCTCAGCCTTGACCAAAAATAACCCCACTGTTTAGGGGCCACGTGAGAGGTGGGATCCCTTCTGAGGGATTTCATGCTTGAAAGGTGAGACAAGTCTCCTGAAAAGGTTATTATCTCAAGCAGACAAATCCTTCAGCCGGTTGGGTATTTTTTGTATACCTCAAACAAAGAACCAGCACAATCAAAGAGCTGTAAGATATTTTTTTTTTCCCCCTTTTTTTTTTTTTTTTTCCTGCCTCTATGCTGTTCCCTTTCATTTCTGCTGCCCACAGAAACTACCGCGCCTCCCTATCTTCTGCTGAATATACATCAAATAGGAGGTGAAGCACTGGCAGTCTTCACAGGAGAAGCCAGGCAGCGAGGGGGAGGGCGTCTTGCATGCTGCACTGTTTCATTAATTTATTTTTCCTCCTCTTCAGGGAAAAAGTAAATGTGGGTGACCCAGAGCAGACTGAAAAATGCATGTGTGCTGCAGGCTGGGAAGGAGCCTGTGAAGCGTGTGATGAGTGTGGGTCGGCTGCTTCTGCTGCTGGGCAAGAGGGGAGAGTGTCTGTGGCAAGGCTGGTGCTGAAGGGTTCCAGGGGGCTGCCAGGACCCCCCAGGCCAAGATGAGCTGCTGCAGGTTGGGTCTCTCTTATGGGTTCCATAGAGGTGCTGCCTCTGCCCCCACCTGGCAGGATCTACCTCCTTCTCATTTAGGAAAAAGGGTTTTCTTGAGCTCCCCTAAAAACCAGGTCTAGCATGACCTCAGGACCACTTCAGGTTAATGTTTTCCCCCTTCTCCAAATGCCGCTATCTCTTCCTTTAGTCTCACCTATAAGGTGCAATTTACCTATTCAACAGCACTGCATGTTGTTCCCTTTTGCGTGTGTAACAGATACGATAATGGCAATAAGCATTACCTTGGCCTGGAGAAAAGCATTGCTATCAACCTAGTTTATTGTGCAATTTATTCAGCATGAATTAATCTTGGAAATGTTATCACAGAGGCCACTGCCATTCTTACAGTGTGCGCTTGCTTTGTGAAATCTTTTCTTGAGGGGTTATTTCTAATATGCAGCTAGTTTTCTTCAAGGGGTTGTGTTGTTAATTATCTTGCTTGCAAACAGGATTCACTGACAACCTAACAGTAGATGCCATACTTATTTTAAGAATAATCAGCTGCACAGACAGGTAGAATAGCTGTCAGATACAAGACAACTGTATTATATTTGCTTTGTTCGTGAGTCAGACAAGAAATTTCTGGCTATCACAGCAAGACCCCTGGGGCTTGGGGAAGACCAACACGACAAACACATTTGTGCCCCAGCTTATTGTACTTGGAAAGAGCCTCGAAAGTCCACGTTTCTGAAACCAAACCTTTATGCTTGTGGATATTGTCCAAGCATTGCTCTGGATCTTACACTGGAAGGTGAACTGAGAGCACGTTTTGGCTCAGGTGCTGTAATGTGCTTTTATTGCTGTGCTTTGAAATACATCTTTTCATTTCTCCCCAGAGCACTAGGCCTTTCTGGCAGCTTGAACTCTGTCTCCTGTGGTGTCTGGGCCATGAAAATATGTTGGGTTTTTTCTGGCTTTTGCATTTGCTTTACTGAACGCCTTCAAGGACCACCCTGCTGGGGATCTCACTGGTGATGCTCACACAAGTGACACTCAGGTGGCTGGTTTCAGGCTGGGTTCTCAGCCCACCTTGGTGCTGCCCTCCTTGATCAGTGCCACTGATGACTGGACAAGGTGGAATGGGTGCATTTCCCCTACTCAGCACCTGGCAGGGGGAAATTTGCTTTTCTTAGGTTTGTGTTTTTACCAAGCATAACCTAATGAGCCTGATCCTTCTTGCTCTCACCCGATGAAGGGCTGATAGACATGCGTGGGTGAGAGCGCGCCGTCCCGTACGGCAGCACTGTGTCATGAGGAGCTGACAAATCCATTATCCCCCGTAGCGCTGGCTGAGACAGGAACACGCTGCTGCGCTCCAGGCTGGCGCGTGATGGCTCGAGGTTGTGGCAGCACAACCCATCTACAGAATTTATTTTTTTTTTAAAGCACAGATTGTAAAGGGAGTAGCTTTATTTTTAAGCTCTGCTACTATAGAGGTAGCCATATGGTTTATGGCATGGTAGTGGGTCACGGAAATATCTCTAGACATGCTTATGTGTCATGTCTATGTGAGACATGTCATCTGCAAAAATGCAGATGTGTTTCTCCATTTAAAACATATACCAGCAGCCTGATTTATATGAAACACACAGCAAAGGTTGCAGTATGTGAAAAAGTAGCTCTCCCTTTCTTGTGCAGATAGCCTCGATTTCACTGCAAATAATCCATTCAAATCAGACAGCAAAGGTGTACGGTTCTCATGTTGTTACTCTACAGGCATTTATCCCCCCTCATGTTGCGAGGTTTCCGATGTGGAGCAGTAGGCAGCTCTGGAAGGCTGTTCATCTTTCCCTGACACCGTCTGGTTTGTTTTTATTTAGATCTGGCACGTTTTTAAATGCAACTCGGACATGACACTGCACTGAGGCTGTTGTTTCATTAACATACACTCTCCAAAAGCTGCATCCAGCTCTGTGCCCTTTCTGGGAGGCTGGGACGCCCTGTATTGCACCGGCCCTCCCTGGCTGTCCTCCCGGGGTCTGGGTGTTGCAGACCACACTGCTGATGCTGAGCTTGATGCTGTGCCCCTCGTCTAAGAATAGTCTTACTGTCTTGAACGCTTGCCAGTTTCTGATAGCTCGACAAGCAGAGAGAAGAAACACAGCCATTATGTAATGGCTTCTCCTGGCCAAGAAAAAAATCCCATTTATTGATCTCCTGTCTGAAAACCTCAGTAACTCTGTGTAATTGATGACCAGCTGTTAAGAAAAGCTGTTTGGAGGAAGAACATTTATAATTAAAGAACAGACACTTCAAATTCAACTCTCCCCTCATTTTCTCATTGCATATCTCTGTGCTGTCTTGGGGAACAACTATCCTGCCTAGGCCTTCAAGCTTCTTGTTTCAAACCAATATATGCCTTTCCCAGAGAGCAATGTTGCATTCTCCAATTTCACTCCCTGTGCTATGGAGGGGAACTATTCATGGAGCTGTGTGAGAGAGAGAGATTAAGGAAATATCAAGACTAACAGATGGGAAGCAGGCAGTGGATGACGTGTAGGCAGGGCTGATGTTACAGCAAGTCTTATCTTGTTAGCAGAAATATGTTGCAATAAGCAGAGTTCTGGGAGAGAGGTTAGTTTTGAGCATGGAATAGGAGAAGTCCTTTCTGTCTGATGAGGGGCTTGTCTGTGTCTAAAAATGTATTATTGGATGCCCTGGTAGCCCTGAATATTTAGATCTTGATCCTCTTTTTCCAGATCTGTCCATCTCCTCTGGGCTTTGGAGGTGAAAATGTTTCTGGGTTTCTCTGCCAAAAGTGTGACTATCCCCATTTGTTTGAGGGAAACCCCAAACATGGATTGCTCAGCTTGACCATACAGCATAGCTCTTCCAGACCAGTGGCTATCCACAAGTTAAGCTATAGCCTGCCTCTTCTCCCTCTCACAGATGCTCTGAGCAAGGACTATACTAGAAATAGATAATTTAGCATGAGAATTATATTATGCATTTAAATGTAAATTGCCAGGGAATTGACAAATGCTTTGTTTGAATTGTAATGATTCAAGTATGCATGTATTTTTTCTTAGAATACATTTTAACTGGTATTTATGTCCTTTTACATCCATCTCAAACACCAATGTGCACGTGTCCTTAAGCTTTCAGCTGCAAATCCTTGAGCTGTCACATTCCCATTAGGAAACCCATTTATTTGACCTCTCCAGCAATTGTAGACTGGCACTCTTTTCCCCCTCATCTTCTTTGTTTTTTGAAAGATCTCTTGTTTTAATTCAAGACAAAAATCTTAAGTCTAAAAGGAAAATTAGATACGACTTGGGTCCTCTCCTGCTCCGTGAACACCAGTGGCAGTGGTCCTGCTCCCTGCCTCTACCCCTTGCTGCCTGCAAATCAACTCCCTGCCTCAGCAGCCAGGGAGAGCTTTTGCAGAGGCTGCTGAGGGCAGAGGTTTGTCACCAGCTCCCCCAGCGTGAATGGCACTGCTTGGAGTTGAGCATGTGGAAAAATAACTCTGTGCTCTTCAGCAGCGCATGGCTGTGGGTACCAAGCCCATCTTCCAGATTTGGCAGCCCCTCCGTCCTGGTGCTGACCATCATCAGTTCAGGATTTGGATGCTGCAGCCAAGCAGCTAATGTTCAGGTGGCCTGATCCCATTGCTTGTGCAGGGTGCCAGGGAACGACACCAAGCAGACTGTATTTTTTTTCCCATGGTAGGGAAGGAGAGAGGGGAATAAGCAAATGTACACAAACGCATTCACAGCAAAGACCTGGTTTCATCCACAGGTGCTCCTATCCTCTTAGTGAGCTACTGAGCACGAGCCCTCAGCACAAATGAAAGAGAGTAAAAGGGTGGCAGGTCACCCAAGTCCCAAGTCCATTCTCAGACTTGGCCCAGAAAAGGAATTTTTTTACCATCTAAAGAGCTAGTAAAGTAAGGGAAGCCAGGGGTTAATCATCTCTACCCTCAAGTTTAACAGCCACTGGTGGGAAAAAACCTGCATTTCAGCTCTGTTATTGCAAGGTGGAGAGCAGTAAATACCATTATTCGGAGTCTTTCTGAGGTGCAGCCAACTTTCAGGAATGTCGTATCTCAGTCCAAACAAAACCTGCATGTTTCTCATTGGCCTGGTCTTGTTTTTTGAGACTCTTTCACTGATTGATACAGGAGATATAAACAAAAATTGAAATAACACATGCCTGGAAATATAAACAAAACACTTGCACCAGAGAGAGAAGATTGCAAAATCAGCAGCTTGCAGGGCTCTAATGCAGCCATTCAGTCCCTGAAGCCAAGCTGTTAAGAAAACAAATAAATAAACAAATAAAATTTAAAATCGACTGTGATAAACCCCTGACCTTAATTGTGTGGATATATGTCTGTGAAAGTGAGAATCAAGCTTTTTCCTCCCAACCCCCACGCTAATTCCTTTGACCTCAGTGGCATAAAATTCTCAGGAGCCCCGTCTGGTCCCTCCATCTTCTGGCTACCCTCTCCAGCTGCCAGGAGGTCGAATCTGTCATTGTTCCTCTGCAGAGGAGACCCACAGTTTCAGCCCCATAGTCCTGGGCTCTTCTAGTTCTTACTGAACTTCCAGCACAGATGTCTGGAGCAGCAGTCGCTCACCTCCTGAACTGGAGGTAAAAATCACATATTGCTGCTGAGTTTTCTCTTTCTAGCACATATAACCTTCATTGATGGGGAATAACTGTTGGGGTATTGGAGAGGCTGGACGTAGTTTTCTGAGCCACAAAAGTGTAATTATAATGGGTTTCATGCAGTTGTTTTGTAATTTAGCACATTTGAAAAATCACCCCTAGTGATGCTTAATGTTTATGTAGGACTCCGTGTTGTTAGATTAAAAGACATCTGTTTAACCAGGGTAAAAAGAGAGGCAGGATGCCTAGTGGGTGCATCCCCAGTTTGGTGCATCTGGGTGCATCTGCACAGCAAGAGCACAAGGTGCTGCCTTCCAGTATTTCTGAAACTTCCCAAGACCCTGAAAGTTTATGCCTCGCATTTCTGGAAGCATTTCCGTGGGAGGTACAGGCACAAGAGCTGAAGAGGCCCCTAAGCTGTGCTTCATGGGAAAGAGGGTGCAGGGTCAGGCATTCTCTCTCCATAGTACACTGAAACTCACCCTCAGGCCTGCGGTTGTGGACCTGGCAGCGTGTTTCCTGAGCAGCAGCTTCTGCCACAGCCAGGTGAGGATTCCACCCAGGTTGTGTTCTTACTCTTTATAAATATCTCAGATCTTTGAGTTTTCTTTTTCAAGCCTCAGAAAAAAACATGACAGCTATCCCACAAATCAGCCATCTAAAGGAAAAAAAAAAAAAAAAAAAGTCACATTTAATTACTCCTGAAGGAGAACTTATAAATGAAGAACACTTATTAGTGCAATATATTTTTTCTTCTGTAGCTTTGAACTGATCTCTAATAGCACCAGCGAAGTCCCAGCATAACCTTGGAGTGTGTTCCATTATCATTAAGATGGAAACTGCTGTCTTATGACTGCAGTTTTAAAATACAGTACATTTTTATAATTTCTAAGTAGGCAATCAAGTGGACATGACACATGAAATTATATCCAGTCCTGGCACCAAACCCTGCCCTTCACTTGCCCATGCCGTTCAGTGGATATTAAGGTCTGGGTACAGCTGAGGGCTGGATTTCAACCCCAGGGTGATCCTGAAGTCCTCTACTCTGGCAATAGAAATGTAAACATATAGACATTTATGAATTCAGTAATTTTAATTTTAAAGTCACTCAAGCACAGCCTCTCTTCCTTCCTCCCCCTTCTCGACATGAAGGCAGCAGGGCATGGGCAGCAGGTGGCTCCTAGCTGGAGAAAATGTGACCCCTGAGCTGGTCCTTGCAATGGCTGAGTCACTGGGAGCTTCAAATGCTGCCATGTGTAGTCAGCACTGACCTGAGGGTACCAACGTCTTCAGCTGCTTTCCTCCCCTCAGGCAGCTCTCTGAATCTGCAAACCCATTCCCTTAGCTAATTAACAGATGGCAAAGGCAAAACTAATCAATCATTTCTTGGTGGGGCTGCTGGTAGCCCATCAGTTTGTCAACTAGAGAGGCTCTGTCCTGGCTTCAGTGCCCCAGCTTTCCCAGGAGGGTGCCTGAGCATTGTGCTTTGTCTCGAACCTCCTTTCAGACTCAGGACAGAGGAAGATGAACGTTTAGCCTGGAAGCCACACAGTGTGGGAAGTTTAATGTTTTCTTGCCTACATTAGAAAACTAGTGAAAAACGCAACATTTTCAAGAGAGAGCAGTAAAAGAGAATAGGAATGTCAGGGTGAGGTTGGAAGCCAAAAAACATTGGGGAAGACAGATGTCTCCTTTTTGCTGATGAAAGAATTAATATATTTCCATTGCTAATTAGTGTATAGGCAGGGAAAATTACAAAGATGGGAAAACTCTTCTTGATTTTAGCTCTTCTGGGTGCTCGGGGAAAAGTGAGGTAATGCTACAAAATGCAACATGTCTCATATATGTGCTGCTGTATTGACTTTGAACTAGATTTGTCACCAGGAACTGGAGGCACATATACATCTCCAAGAGTCTCTCATATCTCCCCAGTGCCCAGAGGCAGCCTAGACTTGTCTCTGTTGACCATCAGAGGTGGTTATCCAGGAACAGTCGGTATCTGAGGTGCTGGGAGCACCCCATACTGGTGAGCGGGGGCAGCTCACTGCCAGATCCAAGTGCTGGGAGCACCATGGTGCTACGAGGACAACTTGCAGCACCTGGGGCACCATTGTTAACTCGCTCCCAAATCTTCTGGGAATCTCCAAACATTGGAGCCACTCACTGTAAATGAAGAGAAACCAGCACAGGGATGCTGACATTTCCTGGTATTGCAGAAATGAGTGTGCTGGTGATCTGCTGTGAGGCATTCAGATACTGATCTCATAACCATCTGCAAATAACACCGTTTTGCTTTAGAGACTTTTTTCCTCCTATCTGTAGGATGTACCTAACACAGATGACTGTTTCTGAGTATCTTGCAATTTTTAATGGATTTATTCTTATAGCACATCTGGGAGATAAGACATTTGCCCATGACCTACACAGTGAACTGAGTCACAGAGAGCCAGCATCAGCTCTTTAGAAAGGCTTGCGAGGGGAAGATGCAATTCTTATGCACTGGGTGTTGGCACTCTCAAACAAGCCTCATCAGGGTCCTAAAAACTCCATGTGAGCATCCTATGAAGTGCATCTGCACTGGTAGGCCCTTGTGCCTCTATTGAAAGGAGCTTAAGTGGTGTGGATATATGACTCACTGGGTGGGACACCTCCACTCCACCACATCCCTGGCACTCTCCCCTGCCTCTGTCCCCTTCCATCTATCAGACATTCCCACGAGCTGCTGTTGGTGCTGCAAGTGGTTTAGGTTACCCAAAGCCAAAAAAGAGCATCTTTGTGGCAGAAAAATGCATCCATTTGTTAGTTTAACCTCAGAACTTTTCCCCTGGCAAAGGCTCAAATATGTGCCATGGGAGTGATGATTTCACATCTGTCTTCGGGGCCTCACAGGTTTTTCAGGTCTCTAAGCCCAGCCATGTTGCTTCTCTCAGGTTTTCTCTCTGTATTTCCCAACATCTCTCCCTGCTTTTTGGAGACCATCATCCTCTGAAAGTCAGTCCAGCAAGTGCTGCCCCAGCCACTCCAGCCAAATAAGAAGCCCAAACCCTCCTAGGGCATAAATAAGAATAAAAGAGAATACAAGTCAGGTGACTTTATAAGAGATTGACCTCCTATTTTTTGAGCTGCTACTTGCATGGTAATTTTGTTTCTAGCTTTCTCCTGCCTTCCTTACAACATTGCTGCCTGCCATACAACCCTGCCAAAAGCCTGTGGGGATAGCGGGCAATGCCATGTGCTGAGGCTGGCCAGAGCAAACGGCGTGGCAGACGGTCTGAGACACTCTCCTTCCCTAACCGAAGGGGATTTAGTGAAGCTCAGGAGTATCTGCCAAAGCCACATTTAGCACAGGGAGCTGATTGCAACACTCACATTACTCACTGTGGGTTTATAAATAAAACCAGCCCAGGCACAGTCTCTCCTGACACCAAATGAAGGCATACAAGAGGAAGCCCTGATATACTGTCCCACTAAATTGTTTGAAGCTTTCATTTCCACAGCCCTCCCTTGGCATATAAGTGATGGTGTCCAGCACACCACAGTGGGTGGGTATAGCTGCAGGAGGGGAGCTTTGATGTGTCCTTTCCTTAGCAAACAGTCCAGGGTGATCTCCTTTGCTGCCCCAGAGCAGGAGGAATTTCTTGCTTGTCTTCTGCCATTGCTTGACTGCACTGAAGGTAAAGCTGGGTGTTTACTCCTGAAGTTTGCTCCTGGACCGAGTTCAGGAGACATGGCCAAGATTCACTGTCCCACACCACATCTGTGTGTGACCACAGGCACGCCTCTTGGGGCAGAAACCTTTGGCTGTCCTAGTGCATACTGCAGAAGACAACACTCAGGAACTGTTTCCTTAAATACCTACTGAGCAAAAAGTAATACTAATCAAGGAAATCTCTTTTCCCTCAGTCATCATATAGCAGTGAAGGTCTGAGACCCCATGGAGATGCTGCTGGTTTGCCCCCATACCAAACAGAAGCAGGGCCCATGCTCTTAAACACAAGCAGATATTTTCCTCTGCAAAATTCAGGATTTGTCAGCAGCTGTTCATAGACTCGTCTCTGGAGTATCACAAGGTTTGGGCTTTTTCTTCTTAAATTTAAAGGTGACTCCGGGTTCCAAGTTTTATTGATTGCAGACACCAATTTCCAGTGGAGCTGCAGTTGCAGTAAATTGAAGACAACTGAATGCAGGATTTCTTTCTTAGTTATCTTTTGCAAATGTCCCCAAAGCAGTTGGTGGAGCCTGAGGGGGTCACAGGCTCTGGGTGAGAGTGATACATGGTCCCTACTGGGATCATGTCCTTCCCAGCCACCATGGCCAGAAGGACCACAGACACTCCTAATGCATTGTCCACCCTAAAGTGTCTGAAACATTGTGGAATAAATGAGAACATTTTTGGGGAAAAGGAGAGGAAATATCATGCAACCAGAGAAAACTTCTTGCTTGAATACATCTACATCTTCTTAATGCCTAATGGAGAAAGGCACCTAATGATTTCCAGAGCTCAGTAGCTGGATAAAAACAGAGCCCAGAGGTGGTGGAGTGACAATATCTGTTGATGAAAAAACAGGATATACAGCTTGGGCTGTCGGGCACTTGGCCCAGCGCTCGACCAGAGCAAATCGGCTGAGCTGTGCTGGAATCGGCACCAGTGATATTCAATTCTCTTCCTTGTCAAATGCCATAAATTAAAAACAGAATAAAAAGCTTTTAAGGGATGTGCTCACTGACAGTTTAATATAAGTGGCTGTGGGATCATTTTCTACAGATAGGTTTATATCGGGAGAGAAATTACAACTCGCTTCATAGCAGTTATTTTACTGTTATTGCATAGTTTCCTGATGCGCTTCTTCATAAGGAGCAACTTTCCAAACAAGCATCATGGAAGTCAGTGGGACAGCAGGTCACTGTGGCTGTCCAGCTGTGTGATGGGTGCCCCAACCCCTGCACCCATGCCAGGCTGAGACGTGACGAATGCAGATGAAGGGTCAGCAGGGCTTCCTTAGGTCCAGTGGTGAAACCAGCCTCTCTGCTCAGGGACACAGCTGGGGAAGCCAGGTGACACCCCCAGACACCAGGCATGCCTCTGTCTGCATCCTCCATGCCTCTTGTCCTGCTCTGCTGACACAGAGACACAACATTGTCCTCATCCAGTTATGTTGTGGTGCATAAATCACTGCCCATCTTATATTTTAATGAAAAGTCCCCAGAAAATGCAATTTGAATGAACAGGAGGTATGAAAGTCAGCTTCTAAAGTTTAAATGATCGGTTTTGGCATTCAGACATGAAAATGTCACTCTTTTTTGCAGTATTTTAAATTAGTTGGTTTAAAAATTTCCATTTTTAATTCCTTCAAAAATTTAATCTGAGGATGGGATGAAACAGAATTAGTCAACTGAATATTAAGTTTTAGAGCTTTGGGGTTTTTTTGGGGAAAAAAAATGCCCCAAATCATGACAACCAAAAATATTTTTTCTTCAATTTTTCAATTTTAACATTATGCAAAAATCACAAGTCAGATTTCGGAATAATAATATTGCATCTTCTTGGCTGTTTATACCCAAGTCATCAGCACAAGCCACTTATGGTCTGTGAGGCCATGGTGAAGTAATCTGTGCTTCGTCTGTGTAATGTATTGTTTTCATTGTGCTTCCATTCAAAATGTGGGTAATAGACTTTCACAATTTTGTCCACTTTTCTGCTGCTTTTTTCTCATTGTAGTTAGCTTCATGGCTAAGTATGGATGTCCCTCTGAATCAAAGTTTCAGGAATTCTAAGCTAGTGCCAAATTTAATATTAATGTTCCTGGATTTATAACAAAGATGACACCACTCATAATGTTGTTTATTATTACTATCTAAGAAATTTCATTAGTAGTATGGACTTGGCTCAGTGCTGATGAATGCCAGTGGAAACCCTTCCACTGAGTCCAGCAGGCTTTGTATCAAATCGTATTTGCATCTGAAGATGTACATCAGCTAAATACAATCTAGGATAGAAAAAGGTCATCTTCTCTGGAAGTGAAAGGTTAGGAGAGTACATCCTTCCTTTTATGCCTTTGTGTGAATAATTTTTTAAAAGCCCATCATAAGTAATCTTCTTTGCTGCAGATTTGACCATTTATTTTCTGTCTGGAAAACATTAAAAAAAATAGCATTAGGGAACAATATTAAGGGATACATGTTTCAAGTGAGATACCAGGAATAAAAAGAGTTTGGGCTTGTTAATACTCTTGCGTTATTTTCCACTAGGTAAGTACTATAAGTACAAAATCTAAAAATTTCAAATAAATGAACCAGGGGTAACTCCCTTTGTGAGGAAGAGTCGAACCAGCCACCTTCCTTGGCATCTCCAATAACTAACTACCTGTGTCACTGAAATTTCTACTGAGTGGCATTTTTGTTCAGCTATTCTTCACCCAGATTTGCATTTGGTACTAGCCCTTGTGATCTGATGGGGGTTTTTTTGATAAAAAAAAATTGTTCTGAATAGTTTGTTGTCATCGTTGCAAATTGTGAAGCCCTTCCTTATATACCTACTGCAATCTGGAATTTATTTCCATTAGTTTAATGGAAATAGCGGTGAAAGTATGGAGTTAAAAGGAGATGAGTATTGAAAAAGCTGAGCAAGCATTGCTGCTGCCAGGGATGCTATTGGATTCAAACTAGGTGCTGGTGGCATTTGTGTTGCTGCCATGGTAGTCCTTGTGTTGTTAGAGAATGTATTCCTCATGCCCTCCTTGTATCTGATTTGTGCCTTGCTGCAAGTTAACTCCATGCCTTTTTGTCCTGCAGTTTTGGTTACGTTATCCCATCTCCAAGTTTTTCTTTAGATTAAGCCTATTTATTCCATCTTTCACTGCTCCTCCCCTAGAAGATGCCTCTCACTCTTTCTTTGCATGCAGGCTCACGTGCATACCCACTCACTCAGGATGCTAACTGCTGATGCAATTATTATTATTCTTGCTTTCAGCAACACCTTAACTCTTCTGAATGGGATAATCAATATTCTCTCCTCATTTGGGAATAGTAATGGCTGACTGTGCTGCTCTGTAACGTTGGGTGAATAGTTAAACATTGGTGTGTTTTCATCTGGTGCAGTCCAAGGCTCCCAGCTGCCAGCAGTTTCCAGCTCCTTGCTCACATATACGTGAATTTTTCACAAGCCTGTGCTGTACAATGACCATTCAAGGCAGAGATTCCTTTGTTTCTTCTCTGTACCCTTAGACTAATGCTATCCATATTTGCTATGTATTAATCATTTTTATAGTCATCTCTGTGCGATTCCTGCTATAAATAACAATTTCAAATCTCTTTCCTATCATGTTTACCATAGCTAATTCCTTAGGTTGGGCGTCTCCACCAGAGCTGTAGCCTAAATGAACACAGATAAAAATCATAACATAGGCTTGGTTATAGTAAACCAGGACTTGCTTGGTTCTGTTGCAAATCAAGCTTTTCAAATAATCTTTTTATCCAGTCTCTATAAAAACTGTACAGTGGTGAAAAAAGACAGGTGCTAGTTTCAGACTTAAAGCTGTCGCGTTAGTGGCTGGCATTAAATATATAATTCCTGCTGTGTCTGCATCATCTATAAATGGAAGTCTCCTGAAGGAGAAGTCTCCAGGGAGGGTAAAGAGCTGTGAACCAGTGACTGCAGAGTGTACCTTGGCGATGTGAAGTTAGGAGGAGAAGCTGAAAACATGATATGTCTTTTTCAGTTTGACCTCAGCCTCTAATAGTGTTTGGCAAGTCAGCCTGGCAGATAAATTGGTTCATATTAGAAAATGGGGTTGATTTATTATGAAATTGATTGCAGCCCTGTCCTGCACTGAAGGCATTAGCGATAACAGCATTGGGTGCCTCAGCTCTTAACTAATGGGCTTCCCCGTGGTTCTTCGCTGTTGCCAGGCTTTTACCTGCAGCCAACAGAATCCAAACCACACACTTCTGCTGGTCCCTCCTCACAGATGCAGAATCCTTCCCAGGAGAGGTGTGTGAGGCAATGTAGGCTGGGCTGTCTGGATGGGCTGGGGTCTGGGGAGCCTGCAAACATCTCCTTCTCCATCACCTTTGGACAAGGTGGGCTAAGATGCTCTGGAGGCAGGTGGCATTTCCCAGAACATACAGACCTGCAGGAGCAGAGCCAATGAGACCTTTGCAACCAGCGTCTTGAAATATCAAAACATAGTATGTGTTTTTCTTAGGACTGTTTTCTGAAAATGGAAAGCATTACTTGAAATAGGGAAAATTATCCAGCAAGCATCTTTCTTTTCCTTTTCTTTGGTGATATTGAAAAGTCTTTCAACCACAAAAAAAAAAAAGCCATTGCCAAATGTAACAAGGGAGTTCACTACTTCTTGAAACAAAGCTGTATTCACCCATGATGGCCACAGTCTGCAGTGCAGTTGCCTCAAATCCCTCAACATCCCTCCCAAGTGGGAAAAAGCCTTTCCCTTTGGGGCTGATTAAAACACAAATGAACAAACCAAACATCGTGGCCGCTTAGACCCTGTAAACTATTTGGGGTCTATCTAATTTGGGAAACTCTAATCCACTATTTACAGTATGGATACAGATATAATAAATGCAAAAAAGAGTATACTTGGTGTCAAAAGTCAGTCTTTTATGTTCATACCTTTCACTTTGGACACTTTTCCTTGGCCCTACCCTAAAGAGCAAAGTATTTTCCACATTAAGTTGCTGTAGTGCTGGTTACGACTCTATCAACAGTTGTGCTTAGAAATCAGTGAATAGCAGACACTGAAATATTTTGTGTCAGATTTAAGCAATATTTTTCAATATTTTTGAAGGAAAAGGGTTTTCAGTGATTGAAATGCACCTTTAGACATTTTCCAAATGAAAAATTTCAATATGAAAGAACCATGTGGCTTGAAAGGAAATCTCATTGCAAGAGAGCCTGTAATTGGACAAAACTCGAAATAAACTTTTCAAAATAGCTAAAAGCAAATTCATTTGGGGTATGAAGGAAGGTTAAATTTTTATACATTTTTTCCAACAACTGCCTGCCAGTCAATCACATATTGGTTTTCTTTTTGCATAAATTACTTTTCAGGTAGAAACAACACTTGCTACACCACCCCCATGATGGCCTGTGCTCCTGGCAGTGACATGAGATTGTCTGGATATGCTTTCACCAACAATTTCAGTAGCATTTTGATGTATGAAAAAGCAGTACAGTATAACTGCCCTGCAGTAAGGAACAACTGCACAACATAAACTTTTGCAGAGAACAGTTGTTTCTACAGAAAGCACTCAGTATCTCCTCAAACCAGCTTTGAGGATAATGTCTTCCTCCTTCCTATCCTAGCAAAAAGTAAGTCACATCTAGCAACAACTGCCAAGAAGCCAAGAGACAGTAGTGTGTGTTTTATTAAAGGAAAATACCCATATGGCCAAGAGCCACATCATCTACTACACCACCCCAAATCCTCTCAAGCCAGTCTGTCCTCCTAGGGTCTAGATCTAGGGCTCACTAAGGCTGTTCAGCCCTGAGTGTGTTCACCAAGACATGTTGCTCTCCAGTATGGATGTGGTTGAGTTGAAGGCCCTGTAGCCTCCATACCCTGCTCATTTAACAAGCAGTCCTGGGAAGCATTCACCACAGATGGGCAAAGTGCAGCTTTCCATCACATCACCTCCAGCAGCACCAAGCAGATAATATACAGATACAAGTGAGACAGCTGGGAGCCCCATATATTTTCCAGATTAATTTTTATAGGGTAGCACGTTGGTCTGAGAAACAGTTCTGAATACTGTGAGTAATTGTCTAACATTTCCCTTTTTCAGGCTTGTGCTTTTATCATTAACACCTCTGATTAGCAAAAACCGAGTCTGAGATGTTCCTTTGATTTAAAAGGTTATAAATTTTGGATGCAATGTCAGAGAGTAAATTTTACAATGCAGCTGAGCTGTGGACTAATTAAAAGACTACCCCAGTGCTCTTCTCACCCAATACATCTCAGATTTGTGACAGCCTTCAAGAAAAGTTAAGAATTATGCCACGTGCACCATATGCAATCTATTGATCTCGCTGTGTTTACAAATGCTCTGTGTGTGTGCTACAGCCCATGTTCATGACGCCTTCTTCACAAGTGTGTGCACAGATGAAAGTTTCTCATAGCAGAGAATTTACCGAGTGCAATTATTGAGTGCAGCAATTTTGCTTCCTTGACACTGCAGGGTAGCTACTGCTGTTTAACTCTAGGTGTCCTAGAAGTCAAAGCTGGACATTACACTTTAGAGGAAGAGGGTTCACCTACTCCCATCGCTCTGGTGCACAGCGGTAAGATTTAGCTATCACTGAGCTGTTGCTTAGGTCCTGATCAAGATACCCTGACCCATGTCTTGTGGACCTTGTTAATTCTGTATAATTTAAAGTGAAAATGGGAAAAATGCTCATGTTTCCCTTGACGCCATGCATTGAGTGGTCCCATATCCTTCTGGCTTGAGAGTCAGTGTTCTGTGGTCAGAAACAGTGTTCTCCTCAGTGCTCTGCCTGACAGAAAATCAGGATGTATCTAAGTTGACTTGTGCTTCCTGGGGTGGTGTGAAATGGCTTTCTGCTCACCAGTATCTCTTCCTAAGGCAATGTCTGCAAAGGACAAGCTTTTCTCAACCGTTAGCAAAGCAAATATGTAAAGAGCAAAAGGACAATATATGTTTGAGAAATAAGATCTGGGGTGACCAGGGGAAAGTGGGAAATTGTATCAACCAGCTTTAGCTAGTGAAACCCAAAGGTGAAATCTCTGAAGTTTCATGGACAAGTTTTTAATTTTTCTCAATCATTCTCATTCTGGCTGTTGACATCAGTGGATTTGGCACTGGATCAACAGTGAAACAGAGGGACAGTTTCCACCCTACACATGCAGAATTAGAGATTCATATCAAGACAGATGAGCTAGATTTAGATGAGAGTAAATTTCTGGTTAGGAGTGTTCATGTAAAAAGTATTATACAGTATTAGGCTTGTGTGAGCTCCCAGTGTAATAAAGCCTTGGCAGGAACATATCACTAGTACTTTGTTTTGATGAGAAAAACTGGAAATATACACTTAGCTTTCCTACTAGTTGTAATTATCTGGCTGTATTGATTGTGGTGTTAGGTTATCCGATTGGTAGGGTGTGAGCAAGGATCAGGTTCAATCCGTGAATTAAAGCTGCAGAGTGTCAGCTCTAATTTACATGCATACAGTTTGAAAATTGTCCTCCTGCCACTGCAGAGCTCCCTGGGATTGACACAGATAGGCAGCATATGGAGCCTGTGCAGCAGGAACGGAGGCACCCGGCGCTTGGCATTGCTGCTCTGTACTATGCAAATATCTGGGTTATGAAAGAAGGAAGCAAGGGCAGAATAAATTGGGGGGTCTGGTAAAACCCTTGGTGGCATTAATGAAATTCACAGACTTATGGAAAGGAAGAGAAGCTCCTCAGCTCTGATTTTACTCCTACAAGCGTGCAGTAACTTGAAGGCAGGAGATGGTGATTACTACGGTTCACACACGAGGCTTTGCACAGCAGGAGAGCAGTAAAATATGCTGTTCCATGTTCTCCAATACCTCAACCAGAGCCAAAGTACAAGAACCAGCAGTTTCAGTGAACAGGACTCTCATTAACATACCATTATTCTCTCTGGAGACAAGCCTGCCCCTTCTGCTTGCTGAGCTGTTAGATAGAGAGGAGGCAGGAAGAGAAGCAGGAGATGATACCCCTCATGGTTACCTTGTGTATCCCATAGTACAGGGCTGCACTGCAGGGACAAAACATAGAGAGGACCCAACCCCTCCCCTTCAGCAGCTCACGGCTCACCCCCAGGCACTCACTGGTATTGCTGGGCTGCCCCTCAGATAAAGAATTTTCTGTAGGACTTCCAGTGAGGGCCTGGTGCTGTGATGTTTCTGGGAAGCTCTAGCCCTGCACAAGCAGGGTTGCTGCAGCTTGGTCCCCACCAGCCCCAGTGCTTGCTCTCCTCTCTCAACCTTGGGGCCACCAGCCTCTGGCTGACTGCCACCCTCCTCAAGGGTACCTGAAGCACAAAATGTCTTACTAAGACTATGGCCTGTTTACCAGCTGCTATATCATCCCATCCAGGAGGTGGCTGTATATCAATGGAGAATGATGTTCCAGCAGGGTACACGTTTCATACCTACCTGCTCTGCAGGGACGATGTGGGAGTCAATCACCTGTGACCTACTGAAAGGTCCTCAGAAAAGGCGTTCACTTGACTAAGAGCAGTGACAGAGCAGACCTGAAATCCCACCCCACTCCACTGCTGTTATTTGACATTCACCATAACTGCTGTGCTGTTGCCTGTCCATTCACAAGCATCTGTTGTGGGCTTATTTGGGTATATCTTGGCATTTGAGAGGTGTCAATCTGCTAAAACTTAAGTGGCAATAGCTAATCACAGTTAGTTTTATTCTCTGCAGAACATAACATGAAAGCATATGGCTCAATAGCTTAACTTTCTCTGGGCTAAGAGTGTGGTCAAATCTGCAAAAAAATACCTAGCAGAAGACACAGTCTCTAGTCCTCACTGTAAACGCTGAGGATCCTGTACTCAGAGATGCATCAAATGAAGAAAGAATCCCCCACCCTTACATCATTATTCATTCCAAAAAATGGCAACACCAGGTTTTCTTCTCACCTCTGATATCTTGAGAAAACTGCTTTCAAAAGTGAATTATTTTTGCTGGGTCCTTGAAATTCAGTGCCACTCATTTTGAATTTAATATCTCTCTGTAAAGGTTTAGAGATGGAAATTTCAATCCCTAGACCCCAGAGGATGTGCAGAGTGGGTGTTACATTGTATTCATTCAGAAAACAGTCATACCCACCCATCCATCAAAATCAGAGGACTCCCTTGTCTTGTGTGTGTATCCAGTACACTAAGCAAGAGCTGTAAACGGTATTTGCAGATTTCCAACATCCTTCTGCAGCGAATTCTTTATGACACAAATCTTTTCTGTCATAATTTACATTTTATACCTGTTTTCCAAAATCTTCAAAGTCAGAGGACCAAATCCTTCCTTTAGCAATACTACTATGAAAGCTACTGACTCATAGGAATAACCAGAGTGTAGGATTTGGCTTAACTTCTTGGCTTGATGCCGATAAAACATTTCATAGATCTTTTTTAGGTGTTTCCTATTGTCATGGCAACTCTGATCAAAAACCTTTACATGAATAGCCTTGTCAGTTGCCACACAACTCCTGGCTGACTACAGCCTGCAGTTCTGCTCCAGTGTGATTTCACAAGCTGCTCTTGCTTGACCTTTCATCTCCTGTCTTTCCCTAGATCCCTTATTGCTCAAGCTAGAAATACATCTTTTGTTTTGCAAGTAAGCTTTAAAAATCTTTATAAGTGATAACTAACAGCCAGATCTTACAGCTGACATCAAGGAGAGAGTTGCCCTTAGGACTGATTACAGGTTATAATAGGTTCCTCTCCTGCACAACAGAGCACGGACCATGATAAATCCCTATGAGCACTGGCTCTAGCAGAGCCTGGAACTCTGCATGCCCTAAAATTGCCCTGTAACACAGAGGAATAAGCTGAGCTATAGGGAGGGGTGGGCTTGGTAAAGGGGATCCCATTTTTGAAAACAAATACCGTGGCCAGATTCCATGACAGTGCCGTGGTAGTTGAGAGATACCACACGTGTCACCAAAGTCTAATACCACCTTGCTCACTCAACTCTGTGGCAGCAGGGTGAAGAATCCACATTGGTCAGGGCTGCTAGATTTGGCTTTTTGCATCCGATTTTTTCTAAGGTGTTTGAACAGCCACATGGGAAATTGCAGCACTATGGAAATCAATGAGAGTTTTTCCCTTGACCTTCTACAGGGCCAGGATTTCACCAGCTGTCTCTAAGGTATCATGCTTACCAGGAGCTGAAATAGCCTAGTAGAAATAATATACATTTTGCATATACATCCCATCCAAAGTTGCTATCATTATCCCCAGACAGGGAAAATAAGGCAGGGAGAGGTGAAATCTCATGCCCTAAGGTCAGCCCATCACTAACCCCATGAACAGAACAGAGGTCTCTGGAGTTTCAAAAAAAAAAAAAAAAAAAAAAGGTAGGAAGGAAGGAGGAATAGAAATTACAGGGATAAAAATCCTTCTTTATATATACATATATATTATATATATGCTATATATATACAGTTTTGTCTTGTCTTGTATCTTCAACCCTGCTTTAAATAAAAACTCACAGACTTGTCGGTTTCCATCAGGCAAAATTATTATTCGGCTTTAGAAAGAACATCTTGCCAAGTGTTGCAGTTCAAAAATAAGGAAAACAGCTCTGCCAAAATGCAGCAAATGTGATTACACAAAGCCAAGAAGACCATAATTAGATCATTACCATGGAAACAACCTAATTACATGTGTAATGCAGCAAGGTCTGAGCTGCGTTTCTGAATGTGTTTTGCTATTGTCTAGCAGGGCCATAGCACTGCCGTTTGCCTTGTGTTATTAAGCCACCTTGATCATTTTGGATCGGGTTTTCTTGGAATAAGTCCCCCTCCCCATCATGGAAAGAATTAAACTGTGCATGAAATGACTTGAGCAATACTGCCCGAGGCTCAGCACTGTATGCAGGCAAATGGGATCCTGCCTGCACAACCAACAGGGCTAGGCAGCCACGACATGACAGAAGCTCTCTTGCACCAAGATCTGGAGCTCCTCAGGTAACAGTCTGCAGTCCCTTAGCCATGTCCAGGAGTTGACATTTGATCATAAGTGCAACTCTGGAAAAAAAGGTGAGCTTGCCAGAGAATTGCTAAATGTTGCCGCCTTATTCTACCTTGTATTAATTTCTCCATTGCTGCAGTAATTCACCACCAGGATGGTGTTCAATGGAGATGGCATGTAATGGCCAGGCAAAGGTGCCCAGGGGTCCTCATGTACTGATTGACATGTTGCTTTCTTGTGTAGCTGGACTATATTGTGGAAGTGGGAGTTAAGCAGAGCTGGGTTCCGATGTTGCCTCACTGGTGGAAACCAAATCACTCCTGAAGGACAGTGTCAGGGTTCTTATGTTCAAGCAGAGAAAATGAGGCAAGTTGAAAGGATGTGTTTATCAGCTTGGAGGACTAAGGCAGAGTTATGAATAAACTACATATAATACAAAATAATTTCAGAGAGTAAAAGCCAGAATCATACATACATGGTTGCGTGCCTTGCAGCATAAAATTAGACACATACGGAGAGGCAGGGGAGTCATTGATGAACCTCTACTATTATCTCTATAGGCCTACCGCCCACTGCTGCTGAATCATGTGGTTGTAGTAAATATGACCCACAGAGTATATACATGAAATGATGGTAAACACTGTCACCCCCTTTGATGCACATTGGATTTCTGTGCGCATTCTGTGGTCAGACTGGATATACCTCACTCAGCAGGAAGGCAAGAGAATGGCTCATTAGCTAAGGGGTACAGTAATAAGGCAAAAGCCAATGGGACTGTCTGGCAAACCTATTGCTTCTGCTAATTAATGAGGAGAGATGGTTGCTGGGCCAACTGCAGATGTTGCTGCAAATTATCCCATTGCTATCCCTGCCAGAGAGTTCTCACTGCAGCTAGCACATCTCCAGGTGTTCTTGCCACAACAATAGTCCCTGCTGTTCATTTTGTCTCCTTCCAGGGAAAATAAAATACTTCCTTTTGGTGGGGAGAAATGCTGATACTGAAGAGTTTTTCAAGCCCAGACTTCACTCCTTTAATTTCTTCTCCTCTTGCATTGGTCCCATTTTCCTTCTCTGTTTTGTCCTCAAACTTCATTTTCCATTCAAATTGCTTTCCAAACCACAGAATAAAGCTAGAGTGAATGCCTCAAGCAATGCCGATTTCCCTGCTTGGTTTCCCAGCCATGAACACTAAGAGGATATCTTGAGGAAGCTGCCGAAACCTTTTCCTGTCCCAGCTCTTTCACTCTCCCCCGATGGGACCATTGGTCCTGCCAACACTGGCGGCAATGCAGACCTGGCTGGTGCAGATCTCTTTGCTCCTCTCTGGCTCTGAACAGGCTGTTTTTCTCTCCCACATCTGTTGTACAAACTCATGTAAGTTCACTGGGTAAAACCTGATGTTCAACTTTTGTGCAAAGTCAGCATAATGAAAGAAAAAGAAGAAAAAGCCCAACCCCCACTACGTTCTCCAGTTTTGCTCCGTATGCAAAACCTGTCTGTACGGTTCTGCTGAGCGCCGATGCCCTACTTTTATCCCTCACATAGCTTAACTAAAAATACACCAAGATTTCAAGCAAGGTCCCTGCTGTGAACTGTCTGAGCAAGCAGGCGTTGCTGCAGCTCCAGCCCCGGCGCGTAGCAGCCTGGCCGTGCTTGCACTGTGCCGTGCTCCCGGCACGATTTATACCAGCCCTTGGCACTAAACAGGATGAGAAAAAGCCAGCAATCTTGAGAAAATCAATACCCCTTCTTCCCATCAGCCCAGACAAAATGTCCTGACAGGGTGTTGCAAGAACAAAATTGAAGAAAGATATGAGATAACTTAAGAAGTACTCGCTATTATTACTACTATTAGTGTTATTTATAACACAGTAGTACTGAAGAAGCCCTGCTGGTACGGAGGGTGGCTTTAAGCAGTAACATCTGGTGCTCTGAAACAGTTATGGAAATAAAACCATGGCTGAAACTCTTAATGCTAGATGTTGTGCGTATTTGCTTTATATGCTTAAACAGTAAAGAGTCTACCGTGCTATTTTTGTCCACTTTTGTGTGGTTCTGAGACAGCGTGATAAATAAAGGTTAGTGGAACCCAATTTTAAAAGCAGGGGAATCTTAATAGACATTATTTGTGTTGAAGATAGGGTCTATAAATTCTTCTGCCCTGGAAAAAGTGACTGAATTTTACCAGCTGGCTTCTCAAGTTACCCTAAACAATGTTTTTCACAACAGCATGGGCTTTTTTTAGAGTGCTTCAGCTTGAAGTTCACTTTAGCTGTCTTCTGTTTAATTTACCATTGCATAAGAAGGAAAATGCAAGTTATTTGATGACACTTATGGATTATTTGCAAATAAGGATATACATACGTGGGTCTAATTTATTTGAGAGATGACTGTTACTGCTCTGGCGAGTCAACTGTTTTCACATGCAGGGCATTAACTTCACAGGTCTTTCTGGGCTTTTCCCCAGTCAGAACCATCATTTACATTATCTGGGTGGTAAATCCAAAAGTTCCAGCTGTGGAAACGTTAACCTGATAATACTGTGAAATGGGTAAATGTGGCACTTGGTTCCTGCCAGGGGGTAGGAATCTGAGATGTGTGTGTGTTGTTGGCCCCCAGCGCTGCCTGCAGCTCACACGGAGCCTTTGCCCGCAGCAGGCTGGGGGTCAAGAATGGGCTCCCTTACCTGCAAAGAGGTGCCCAGGCCCAAGAGGGTATGTTTGCTCCTTGCCTGGTGCTATACCTCTTCCATCCCCTCCTCCTTCCTCCAGCAGATTGTTTCCAAGGGAAGGAAAGAAATTTTTCCCAAAGTCTACCAGCAACTCCTCATTTAAGAAGGGGAATCAGGCTCTGAAGAAAAGCCTGATGGATGGTGCACTTCCCAGGGCACTCCCCACTGTTGCAGAAAACACCTATGATACAATTCCCTGGCAGACTAAATTATGAGTAAAGCACTTGTAAAAGCCATAAAGGTACACACATTTAATTTAGACTTCGGGAAGCTATTGCATTTTTTTCCTATTAAATATTAATTTCCTTTAAAAGAGTACTTTTGAGATGTTTTGAGAACACAACTAGTACTCTAATGTCATCTAATTAATTAAGAATTTCATACACATATGTATTAACAGTCTGCTATTATTGCTGAGGACATTTCACTGGTATTTAAATATATTGAACCAAACACAATTTGCATTTAAATGGCAATGATCCGTAAGGCTTCCTGGAAAGGCACGTCTGGTAGATGAAGTCTGACTTTGCCTCCCTGACCTCGATGACCAAACAGTATGCCAAGGCAGCTCAGCTAGGATTTCACTCCATAAATTGAGAAATGGCAAGGAAACAGTTCTCCCAAAACACAGTACAGACAGGGTACTTTTTGAGTCCACTGGTGACGAACACAATCTTATCAATCTCTGACACCCTCATTAACAACATCACACCTCTTATCTGCTGAGCTGTCCTTTCTCACCTGTCTTGTTGATTCTTTTGACACTTTTTTTATTTGAGATGCTAATGGGACCCCTGTAATATCCAGAGTAACAGATTCAGAGGCAGAGCTGGTGGGAGGTGAAGACATGGGCCACTGCTTTGTCCCCTGACTCCAGCTCCCACCGGACTGAGGTGGGTACCTCAGGAGGACTCTGGTGCATCCCCATCTTCATATTGCCCCAAGGATGTATTAGACAGCTGGGGAGAAAAAGGGTGCAGAAAGGAGAATGTGGGATATGGGCTTTTAACCACAAGAGGGGCATCAGTGGGATGTGCTCTCCTTTAAGATTTACCTCAGTTTTTTCCATTTCCAGGATGACTTCCCAGCACTTAAGCATTACTTCTCTACTTGTCTAATATGGTTCACATTGATTTTTCCCCTTCCTCTCTGCTGACTGTACAGTCTGAAACAACAAAAACCTTAAAATCAAGGTCAAGTTTTTATTCCCTAAGTAAACAAGCTGGGGAGAAGGGGAAAGAAGGAGCAAGCACTTATACCAAAAGATATACTCAGAAAGCTATGAAACAAATATATTCCTTCTAAAAAAACTCTCCAAGGAAGAAGGCATACAAAAGATTAATCCTTTCAGTCTGCAAATTCAACATTAAATAAAATCCTTACTCATGAGGAATAAATGTTAAGAGGAGGCCACTGTGCATGTGACCAAAACAAAGCTATTCTGTAATGTTTAAAGTCAAACATGAAGTTAAACACTGTGTAGTCAAGGTACAAGGAAACATTAAAAATTATTTTCATTTTGCTAGCCAAGCAGCTTACATTTTGTCTGTGCACTGCATACTTTTATTTCTCATCATCCATATCTAAGCATTGATCCCATTACATCGAATTCTTAGTGTTATTTTTGACCAATTAATGACTCCATATATTACATTTGCCCATCTGTAATTAGAAACATAGTTAGGCAGCAAATGACTGGCTGCTTATCTGTGATTCATGGACTCTCATGAGCCTGCAAATTTGGCTGGAAACTTGGTAAGAAATTTTTTTGGATAAAGATTTTGGATGCTTCTCGCTTGTGTTGAGCTGAAATACAGTGAGTTCAAGCATTTTGGGGCTTCTGCTTTGGGTTTCTTCCAGACAGAGAAATGGGTCAGTATGAAAATAATTATACAGAGATGTATATGGAGATACAGAAATAAATGGAGATGCCACACTGGATCAGACCTGAGACCCATCCAGACCCAATGCTGGAGCCACCAGCAGTCACTTCGCACGCCTCAAGCAAGGGCAGGCCCTGCACAAGTACCTGTAGACACAACCCTTGTGAGTCTCAACTCTATCTCTCAAAGACAAAGATTGTTTCAAAGTCCAAAGTCTGATGCTTTATGCTCTTTTGGATATTTTTCATTAAATAATGAATTAATACATATACAGTAATAATTGCAACCTGATGTTCTAGCTCTTTTTAAGCAGTTTGGAAACAGAGGGCCCCAGCTGGAGCTAGTAGCATGGTTTGGGGACAAAACAAATTATCTCATGCAATTTGGCTCACCTATTTTCAAAGCTAATATAATTAAATGAGACAAAGACTACAGGGAGAGCTAATACCTTTTATTAGAACAAACGGATAGTTTAGGAGAAAAAGCAGGTATATTTTCAGGCACACAAACCCTTTTTCGGGCTTGTACACCAAAAAGCTTGTCAGTGTGTCAGCTGGGCCAACAAATAGTATTGCTTCTTTGTATGAATACTGCTTCAGTCATATCCTCAGATGATAACAGCTACAATAACACTGCTAATATAATTAAAAGCAGTTGAGGATGATTGAATGCTATTTCATAGCAGAGTTGGACATGAAGTTTCCCAAGAATAGCAGGGTGGAACTATGCTGCAGACGCAAAAATATTTGTACTTTTTCCCTGATCTTTACTCTGTAATTCTGGTTTTACTTACACCAGTATAAATGGAAGTCATTCTTTGGATTTTGCATATATTTTCAAAACAGTCGTACCACCTTGTAAAATGTATCCCTAATGCAGAGGATAAAAGTAGGTCATCCATTTTCTCCAACATCCTGCTGTCTCAGTAACATTAACTGAAAGGAACAGTGTGTGCACATTTTATCTGGCATCACCGTCACTGTATTCCATCAAATTATGACCCTTTAGTCCTGCCATTGGAGTGATTCCCAGAAAAAGGCAATAATGTAAATGATGCACAGATAAGAAAGGAAAAAAAAAAAAAGAAAACCTCCTAAGGTGGAAAATGTATTGACAACAAGCCAGTTTAGCTTTCCCTGATGTTGTTTATTTTCATATTATGTTTTTAAAGCAAATTTTCCCAAGGCACCTCAGAACTGACTTCACATGCAGATACAAATAGAAATAATTTGTACGTTGCAGTAAATCTTAAAAGTAGCAAATCAAGACTTATAAGAAGGGAGTCAAGACAGGAAAGATAAGAAGTAGAGAATGATTAAACAAAATAATTTGGAAATTTAGATATTAGCATATGTTCTCTGGATGAGAGCAAAGCATGCCATCAAAGAGCAAGAATATTAAGGAGCTTTTACACATAGAATTAGACTGGGTGTGGAAAAAATATCTTCCAGTGAGGGAAGTAGGAGACAATAAGATGTGCAAGAAAAAGGCTGGAGATTCAGGAAAGCTGGGAAATGAAACGGGGAGAGAGCTGAGGGCATGTGTGAAACAGCACTTGTCTGCTGGCTGAGGTCCGGGCGATGCTGTGCCGTGTCCAGTGCCCGTACACGCTGGCACCAGGCCCTGCTCCCGACTGTCCCCAGGGACCAGCAGGGTGCTATGGCTTAAATATAGGGCTGCTGCAGGTGTTCCATGCAGGACTTCAGCCTCCACTTTATTCCTTTTTTTGAAATAGTGTTTCCAACCCTGCACTTTCTAGTCACCAAACAAAATTGCAAGCTCCATTAGTTTGGGAGAGAGTATGCTGCTGACATGCTCAGAAATGCTTCAGAACTCCCTAAATAAGCACTGCCAATGTTTATTTCTAAACATCAGAGAACCAGGGAAATAGAGTAGCACTTTGACTGTTTTGATTTGGAAACATTTGTGCAGATTCAACACTTGTCTGCAGCACCCTTCTGGGATGAAACTGCATAGGTACAGCAAGTGCCAAAAGTGCAGACAGAGAATTTGGAGGGGAAATTCCAAAATGCCATGTATTTTTGAAGAAAAGACATTTAAAAGAAGTCTGATAAGTCAGAAAACTTGTATTTCAGCTAGCTCACTCCCTCCGTAGCCATAACTCTCCTAGGAACCTCATGTGCTTGTTTCTTCTTAACAAAAAGCCAGTAAAAGAGTCACATTTAAAATTATTCAACAATATTTTCTACTTATGTCTTAGTTATTACCTGCTAAATGCCACTGCATGTTATGAAAGTTATTTTAAATGATTCGATATATATGTATAGATCCATATTTAATGATACCTACCTTCATGTTTAAGGGAGATAATGTAGAACCAGGTTACTGGTAATCCCTACTTCTACTTATTATAACATCAAATGTGAAAACAGATTTCCCTAATAGGATGCCTAGCTCTGAAATTCTTGATAAAAATCTAAAAACTTCAGAAATAATAATAATAACTGTTAATGTTGTGATTATTGTGTTATTAATTATTATTGTTCATTACTACTATTGATCAGAATTATTAAAGCAGCCACAATAAACACATCAGCACTGGAATACCCAGGGTGTGATGACAGGTGATTTTCTGCCTGTTCTTAAAGATCTTACTGCATTAAAAGCAGGTTTTCCTCCTCTCCATAGCACTGCAGGGTTGGTTCGCCCATGGTTCAGCCCCAGCAGGCTTACCCCATGGCAGCATACACAGCCATGGTTTAGTATCTCAACATCATGATTAGCACCAGGAGAAGTGAGTTATCTGATGGTTTTCTGCCTCCTTTTTTAAATCTATGGATTTTCCACAAGTGGATGATCCTGAGACTGATGTGGGAAGGGGAAAGTGAAAAATCCCACAAAACTAAACTGAAAACCTCCCATTCTTCATTAGTGTCCCTGTATAGGAGTGGATGTTCATGAAAAACAAAGAGAATACCTTTGGAAGAATTTGTTACTACATATTTACAAATATATCATTGCACAGCCACTCCAACATTGTTTGCAAAATTCTGAAAATTTTGGGTATTTATGCAATAAATGCCATTCTCCAAACCCATCCTGATTCGGCTATGAGCAGCAAGAACACTGCCATATACGTATCTGCTCCATCTATTTCTCTTTCCCTTGCTGGAGCCTGGATAATACTCGTTCCTCGCTGCTGTGATCACAGTGTAAAACCCAAACTCACCATTTTTCCCGGAAACATAATTCAGTGGGATATTATTTTATGAAAAACTATGACTGGTTTATTTTTGTTTCACATGAAAAAGACTGGGATTCAGTAACACAGACATGGCCTCATGGGAATGAAACCTCTGCCCATGTTTGGCCATACAAATATAATTTTTGTTAACCCTAAACTGGAAGGAAAACCCAGTATATTTAACAGGAGTAACTGGCAGAGCTGGATGCACTGGAGACCACAGTATGATTGCCCTGAGCTGAGAATAATTATAGAACTGGAAATTATTCTTGAATTGTGATGTCCTGGAGAAAGATTTTTATAAAGCAGCTACGTGTGCCCTGAGTCACCATGGCTGGCCACCGAGCACTGTGCTGCAGATACGTCACTGCTCCATCCCAGCCACCGAGCATCAATCTGCACCCAGAGTTGTTATAGGAAACAGAGGGGGCTGGGAGGAAAAGGGAATAGACTAAAATAGAAGCAAATGGCACTAGCAATGCACTGTGAATGAACTAGAAGTTGCTAACCACAGTGTTGGGCAGGGCGCTGAAATGTGTTTTGATTTCCTGCTCACCGGTGTAACTAAAGCAACCCTTTTCTCCTGCAGAGTCTAGAAATAGATGGCTGAAGGCTCATGTGTCATGAAGGGCATGAGAACAACCTATAGGAAATTGCTGTTTATTAGGAATTCCTTTCAGCAAATTCCCAAAGGGATACAGGGAGGAAGGGAAAAAGTACTGGAAAAGGTGCTTCTGTGACAACAGGGTCCAACTACCCCGTCATGAAAATGTTATAATGCTAGTGTCTGGGTAGACCCTGGGCAGAAGAACTTATAATCAAATTAGATGAGGAGGCCAAGGCCTAGAAAGCAGTGAGATTGAAGGCCAGGTGTGTCAATAGCTGTTGATGAGGTACGGGCTGAAATCCTGGCTCCACTGCATTCAACAGGAGGTGTTTCCATCACTGCTCAGACACTGCCGTAGCGGGGATGTGTGAGTAATGCAGGCAGCTTGTGGCCATTTTTCACATACAGGTGAACTAACCTGTCTGTGGCCATATTGAACACCAAAACTCACCTGCTGTTAATGAACAGACTTTTACAGTGTGTAAGGATACCCCCAAGGGCTCGGGTGGCTTCACGCATTGCAGGGAGTTGCAGTATCTGAAGAGCCCCCCCACTACTAGATGTCCACATGGTCCTTCAGCTCCACAGCGCAGGGCACCAGGGCTCACTGTCCACAGCATCCTGAAGGCAAGAATGTGCCTGATGGTCTCAGAGGGTCCCTGCTCTGCAGTGAGCACTGCTGGGGAGGACGGTGAGCTTAAACCCCAGCAAACCCATTGTCTGAGAGCACCAGAGCCAGAGCAGAAACCAAGCTGGCCATAAACAGAGCCAGCTCCACAGCGACTGTTTGATTAAAGCTATTTTTGGAATTGAAACTCGGGAGTGGGAAGGAAAGCAGAAAGCAGATAAATTAGCCATTAAAAAGGAGAGCGGCCGCATTGCTGAGCCCTATCAGCCATTTCAGGCGGTGAGTAACAGAGGACACGACAAATCCGTCTTTGTTCTTCTGCTCTCTCACTGTGCGTGATTGGGAGATAAGACACTAGCGAGGGTTCATTTCACTGGCAAAACACAGAGTTATTCATTAACCCGCTTGGTTAAATAAAACCCTGATAAGGGCAGAGCGCCTGGCAGGGGCCAAGCCCAGGTGCAGTGGGGCCCGAAGGCAGCTGTGGCCATGGGGTGGGCAGGCATGTCTGTGTCCTGTGCCAGGGCCACTGAGTCACCCATGGTCACACGTACCCAGGATGACACCGTGCTTTCGGGCATGAACAAAATTCCATTTTAGCAGCCCCCTTTTTGCACAGTGAAAGCAGGGATGTTGAGTAGCGGCAGTGATGCATTGCTGGATGAAGGCATTGCTTTCTGTTAGCAGCTGGAGATGCAACATGAGTGTTAACAGTGAGAAAGGTAGATGAATATGGATTTCTCGGGTTTTGGTTGTCAAATCCAAAAATGGGGAAAATGAGTAAAACCAAGCATTTTCCTCGACAGGAAGAGTGTTCTTTTTTAAATCATATAATGCTGGTTTAAAAAATCCTTTCCTAAAATTTAGGTCAGTTTTTAAACAACAAAGCTTGTTTCAAAACAAAAAGTCAAAATATTTTGTTTTGATGATGTTGAAACAAAATGTCTCCATATCTCCAAACCATTTCTTTTGACATGTCAAAATGAAACGTTTGTACACTTTCTAATTTTTTTCACAAATACCGTTGGTTCCTGCATTTTTCAGTGAACTTATCCATTTGAAAAATGTCACTCAACTCTAAAAATTACCATACATATAGAGCTACCTCTGTTACCACATTATGTCTCATGTAAGCGTGCCAAATTTGAATTCCTCACAGGGGAGCTGGTTAGACTTCAAAGCTGACCGATAAAGCCTGATAAGGCATAATGCCAATTAAAAGGGTCAAAATGTTGCTAAACTTTCCTTCAACCCGCACCAAGGTCCCACTCTGCAGGTCAGCACTATGAGCCAGGATCAGTTGGGTCATCTTGCTGTCTTTGAAGAGCACATATGCGGGAGGTCAAACCATAGCTCATACCCCCATGCATGTGTTCACGTTAGTGCTTTGATTCTTGTTAAAGCAACCCGTCTAAGTAGGGCTTCCTGGGAAGTGCATTTTACGGATTGTCTTAGGGACCCTGTTGAACTGCATGTCTGTAGGTATCTGAGGAAGCTCTTTGCTGGCTTCTTGTAGGTAGGTTGTGTGGGATCTATCTGTAAAATCATGCACACGCATGAAAATCTGGCAGTCCTCCAGAGCCAGAATGTGTAAGGAACGATGAGACTGAAACATCCCTCTACACTGCCCTGAGGAAAAGAGCAGCCCAGAAAGGCTGGCAGGTAGCTGCATTGCTTGGTGTGACTCTTCTTATCTCACTTTGTCTTCAGAAAGCATCTTCTAGACTTCTTGTGGGGGCCTTGATCATCTCAGCTCCCTTGTTAAATGTTATTAGACTGGAGATGTTGCATGATTTTGCTGCTCCTATTCCGTGTAGCTGGCTGGGTGAGAGAAGTTCAGGTCCTTCTGGGGTGGTGGAGTTTTATGGAGAGTGGCAGTCAGTGAGAAGTTAAATGCTTCTCAGCACAACACTATGGCATATTCTTCTGAGGCTGCTGTCAGCGCACACCAGAGTTTCATTAGCTCACACTGATTTAAATATAAATCCCCTCTTTGTCGCTAATCACTCCATTCAGAGATGGAAAGTCCACAGAGCCAAAAATATACCCAGTTAGTCAGCAGGTTTGTGAATATTATGAGATATTGGAGGTCATAAGTCAGTTTGCCGGCATTATCTTGATTATCCTATGGAAGTCTTTACTCAAAAATAGTCTCTAAAAATGCAAGTTTAGCAAAACTTGGAGCTGAAATCATTGGAAAACATTAAACATACTCACCAAGCTAAATTCACATGAGGGCAGTTACTGTGTAAAAGGCAGATGCTTTTAACTACCCTTTATGTTCTGGTGCTTACTCGCATCCAGGAGCAATAATATAGGTGGAAGGTTAGAATAAAAAATAATAACTTCCTAAAATCATAACGCAGGATTTTTAGGTTTTATATTCAGGTCTTTCAGCAGCACATGCACATTTAGAGGTTTTTTTAAACAAATCACATGTGAAAACAATCTGCCGGGGTTGCTGGTGCCCTAGGGCAGCTGGCAAGTGTGGCATACAGAGTCATTTTTTTGGGCATGCATTTCTCAAGGGTATTGTCTCAGTCATCCACAGCAGCCAGGGATGCAGGAGATGCCTGGGCTGGGAGCACGGCTTCCTTGCGCTCCTCTGTGCAATGTGACTCCTGCCTGTGACAGGCACCAAAAGGATCCAGCAACACTCCTTATCTGCCAGCGCGCGCGCACGCACACACACACACACACACACAATTTGTATACCTTCGTCTCTGTTTGCTGTGCTCCATTACAGTGATTTATGTGCTGTCTGTCATCTGGAGCACTGGGGGAACATAAGAGAAGGAAGAGCAATAAACAAATAATAATCAGCAGAGATAACAGAAATGAGTCCACAAATGCTACCCCCAAGCAGGCAGCAGTATTAAGCTTCCAAGGAAAGGGATTAGGGAGGGCTCTTAGGTCTCCAGGAGAAGGCCAAAAGAGGGAGGCTTTGGCAAGGGGTTAAATTCCACGGAGGAGTGGTCCAGCACTATGATCTTTGAAGGACAAGGGCAACACCAGAACAGATTGGCTGTGGACAAGTAAAAATAAATCTGATACTGGGAAACAGGAAAAGGAGAGCTTCTTGTAGGGAGGTAAGGAGGGGAAACCCTGAAAGATAGGTGGTGGTGGTGGTGAGCAAGGCTGGATTCGGGCTGCAATGTTGAATGTGGTGGGAGAATTGCATCCCTTTGCCCAACCAGGCAGGTAGAGCAGGTGTTGCATGTGCCACAAAGCTGATGGGGCCAAAAAATATGCTTCCTTTTTACCCATGTTACCATGCCTTTGAGTGCTGTTTTGAAACCTCAGGGCTCTTGGTCACGATCAAAGTACAGCAGCATACTAGAGGCTTTGCCAGGGCTGCAGGAATGTAACATGCCCAGTGACATTCATGCATGGAGACAGATGGGCTCAGGAAAGAGCATGGGGGTGGAAAGGACATTAGAGATGCACCACCGTCCTTATCCACGCAGAAGGTGACATCTACACAGGTTGTGCCATGGTACCACCAGCAAACAGCAGCAGCAGACTGGCCCCGAGGCCACGGCACCCACCCAGCAGCAGCAGCGGCCACAGGGTCTGTGCAACTGAATGTGGACCTCTTCCTTGGCACTCAGCATTCCTACGTGATTAAAAAAGAAGTGGGGCCCTTTTAGAGATTAGTGGATGGTAAATTATTCCCTTCATTTGTTATTCGTGATGAATAATGAATTATTCTCATAACATTTACTATGCTGTTCATTTATTATACAGGACAGGGGAATGTTTAGAAGCTAATTATTGCTAGGAAGGCTCTACACTTGCAAAATACGTGACTTTTGCATATTTGTTACATCAGTGCTTTAAGTGGGGGAAGGGCTGTTTGTCGGTTTTAGCATGTTTCTGTCCTTCCAACACCCAGCCTTACTGCTTGCCTGTGGGCAGGACAGACATCTCCCTCACCGTCAGCAGCCAAACTGCTCTGCTCCCTTTGCAAGAGAAGCCCCTGGGGTAGGTCTGGAAAATAAATTGTCACTTCTTACTTGTAGCAGGAGGGAGGAGCAGTGTTTCGCCGGCTGGTGGGGCAGAAGTCCACACCATGCGTCACCACGGCTGCTGTACATCTCCTAGCACTCTTTCAAGAGGCTACCACTGCTGCCAAGACCTCAGCAGCCATGGCCAGGGAGAAATCCTGCATTTCATTTCCATGTCAGCAATTAGCCAAGGGCTGTGACTGTCCATTGCCTGGGAAATACCCAGAGGAGCAAGTGATGGCAGGGCTCAACACCATGCAGTGCTGGAGAAGCTAGAGAGTGAAGTTGTGAGGAGCCAGGAGGAGATGGCCTCCTGAACAGGGAGAGATTTGGGAGGGGGATGTGTGTTTGTATTCTTGTAAGTACCATATTAGGAGACTAAGTGAATAATATCCTTAACAGTGGTCTACCAGCAGCTGTAAATTGTCAGTTTTAGTTGTCAAAACTAACTCTGCTGTGCTGCTGCTTACCAACATATTTATCCTAGTCGTTCATAGTTGATAAATAATTTATCAATTATTTTGAAAAATGCTTTTAAGGAGACTTGAACCTGCTGCCCAGCTCTGCTCCCCTGGACGCATGGCACAGCACCCTGCTCACCCCCCATGGCCAGATGTGTCCATGTCCAGCCCACACATGAACAAGACACTGTCCTGCATTTCCTCGTGTGTCCTGCTACAAGAAGTCAAGCTGTGAGAAAGGGTGCTCTGTGCCTGTAGCTTGGCCCTATTTGTTCCCAGCTTGAAAAGGAGCATCATGAACCCAACCCAGGCTGCCTGGGCCTGGTGAGGCTCCTTTCTCTTCTGAGTCCTGTGTGGGTCCAGCCCACAGCTGGTTAGAGCTGGCAGAGACACTATTGACCTTGATGGAGTAATATACATTTACACTAGGAGATGAGCTAGTTCTGTGCTTTCTAATATCCTCCTTATCTACATTGTGTGCCTAATATCTGTGTCCTCTTGTGGCTTCCAGTGATACCCTTACATATCTCTGGATAACTGTTACCAGAGCTAAGCCAGTGAGAGGTTTATAAACCCATGGGGAGAGATAGCTCAACACCATGTTTCTGAATAATTGATTATCACACGCTTCAGTATAAAACTGATCTTCAGTGATACCCTTTTGGCTGTTCTTCATCATCCCTTTTTGTTTTATTTTGATTCCCCAGCAGAAATCTCTCTCCACCAGCTGCCTTTGTAACCTGGTAAGAGCATTGTGAGCTGCCAGTAAATGATCTTTTATTTTATTTTTCATCCTTGTAGTGGTAAATTATTTTGTCAGCACAGAGATGATGCAGGTGACTAACCTCATAAAATGTAGTAAATCATTAATAAAATCTCAAATAACAATAGCTCCATGGGCAGATCATAACTCGCCAGTCTTGAGCAGAACACATGCCTTTAGAGGACACTGGCTGATTGCTCTGTGGGGGAGGTTTTCTTAGCCACGAGCCAACAGAGAAATGCCAACCTAGGGACAGCTCATGATGTACAAGAAGTACATCAGATCTTGATATTCAGCCGTAGGGAACACCCGCTGTGCTGAGTGACTTCAGCAAGAGCTGGGGTCCTGCAGGCAGGGGCTGTGCTGCAGCCCCCCCCGGAGCACAGGGCCACTGAGGAGCATGTGCTTCAGGAGCTGGGTGTGTGAGGGGAGGATGCTCACACCTTTGGGGGGGTGATGGGGGGGGTGCTTTGCTAAACCACAGCTGTGATCCTAGAGATCTCAAACAACTACTCATGCAAATCCCCAGGTTTTTTAATTTTTCTTTTTAAACAGGGAGAATTACTCTTGGTAAGGTTAAATTAGTCACTTACGGGTAGAAGGGCTGCTAAGATAAAGCACAGTCTCAGCAGATTTCAGAGGGGATGAGATTTTGACATGCAGTGACAAAAGTGGTTCCCTCTTCCTCAGATGTTTCCACAGCAGAGCAACTGTCAGGTGGTCACTAGAGTGCTAAATGGGGGCAAACATCACCCTTCAGAAATTGTCTTGCCTGGATCCTTGCCTGCTCTTCCCAGCAGAAAGCTGCCCAGAGGCTGGACCAGCAGCCAGCAGGACTGGGAAAGGTGTGCACAGGAAGATGCTTTCTGTCCATATTTAGTTTTATAAGACCTATAGAACTCAGTGCTACACAAGCTGTACTTCAGCTGCATCCCCATCGCTTTGGCATTTACCTCCACAGATATAGTATTCTTACGGCACACAAAAAAATGCCTTTCTTGAAGCAACTGTTTATTCCCGGAAGGCTCCATAGAGGACAGAAACCTCAGAGAGAGGGAAACAAACTGTACTTTTCCATGCGACACCAATTATTAATATTCCAGTATTGGCCAAGCACTTGTAGAGCTGTAATGAGAACATCCTCTTATGCGCTGTTTCCAGAATTTATGCACAACAAGCAATACATAAATATCAATTAATGAAGCAACTATGGAAAAATTAATTAAAACATGAGAGGATAGAAGCCTCTATTCAGCCCCCTAAAAAGGAAAGACATGTTCACAAACCCCTCCCTCCTGCTCAGAAGAAAGCTCTCAATTCCAGAGGAAGGAAACCATTAATTTTTTTTAATTGCACAATACTTTTAAATTAATTTCCATAAGCACCACAAACAGCAAATGGGAGAAGGAAAATCAAAGATTTCACAATTAAATTAGTACTTCGGGGCCGTCTCTTGCTTGTTGGTTACAATCCAAGCTCCCTATATCCCATAACTTGCCTGTGGTGGCAGACATGCAGACAGCAAGCAGCAGCCAGGCTGTAGTCCTCCATGAAGTCCATAATCTCAGGGCTCTACTAATGGCACCTAAACCTATAAATCCACAGCTCTAACCACTAACACATTAATTAGCCTAAATTAAAATTAAAAACTGTAAAAGAAGACATCTGAAGGTGAAACACAGACACACATGGAGAGGTTGCTTTTTTTTTTTTTTCACCCGGTGTTTCAGCCACAGTCTGGACACTGTTTGCTGGCAGAAGGTGGTGAGGGGAGTTGGTCCTGGCTCCAGTGCAGCCTCTCCATCGACCATCCCAAGATGTAGCTCATCCTGCTGGAAGGAAATGAGGAACAAAGCAGGGAAATGGGTAAGGAGCAGCTTGTGTGCCAGCCAGGCGGAAAGCCATGGACCATGCTTGGCAGCCAGCATGGGCAGGCTGGAAGTCCTCCTGCAACCTGCTCTCCCCTTCCCAGATGTCATCTGCAACTGTATTTTCCTTTTTTCTGTGTGTCATGGTGATATCCCTTTGGGTCGCCAAGGAGGGACGAGCCATTCTGGTGCCAAGGAGCCACCCATGAGAGTCATGGCCAGGCACTGAGCTTGAAGACCATTGGCTGCAAACTGCAAAACACTCTGATCCTAAATTTCCTCACACTTTTCCAGCTGAGAGCCAGGAGTGCCTGTTCACTTTCAGTGAAGAAAAAGTAGATCAGTGTGCCTCTTATAGAAAAATAACTGGAAAATAGGACAACTTGACAATGCTTTTTCTGCTTTTCCGAGAACTGCATGAGACCTGCATCCACAGAAGGGAGGAACACACTAACTCTAGGATAAATAAAAGCCATGCTGTCCTCTGCATACATCTAAACGAATAAAATACTAAATCTTGAGGACTCAGGGTACTCTAAATGACCAATTTAGTGGAAGAGCTCTGCAGCGCCTCCCCAGCACCCCCTCACCTCCCCCATGGTGACCGTTACAGCAGTGTTTGCTGAGCACTGCTGTGCCCTACAGAAACGCGAGGTCACGGACACGTGGCTTATCTGTTACGTTACAAAAACACCAGCGCTAACACTACACACTTGCTTACCGCCTTTTATTTGAGGGACTGAAGGGGTTGGACCCTCATTAACACTAGTAATGATAATATTTTATTTCATCAGCACCCAGTGCTGAGGTTCCTGAGTGTTTTACTTCAGGCTGCACCCTATAGACTTTGCGTGTGGCTGGAGGTTTGCCCAGCTCAGCACCAAACATTGGTTTGAGCCAGCACTTCAGGAACTGATCAACGCTGCTTTCATCCCAGGAGTACGAGGTGCTTAGCAAACGACTGAACTTCATTTGACCTAAAATATACAGTATGTTTTATAGCGTCTACCTCAGAGACTGGTGAACAAATGCAGGTTTGGTGAAAATCATTGTGCATGTGAGTCCAGGTGTCAGGAAAGAGCTGCCAAAGGCACCGACCTCAGGGACGTGCCTTGTCCCCAGCTGTCCTCTCCTGCCCTGCCCAGGCAAAGGACACTACTGCCTTCCTAACATTTCCCCTCCTCTTCTAGGACCCAGTCTCTGGGATTATTTTGCCTTCTGCATTTATTTATTTAATATAAAAAATACCATCCATTAACCACAATGAGTGAAAATAATAATAATCTGCATGTGCTTGAGGTTTTCTCCTTGAAGCTCTTTACAAACCCTATGAAAGCAATTCTAACAGTGAGCTAGGCAGGTCAATACCTATATTAATGTATATGTATTCCCACTAATGGCTGAGGATGATGTTCAGAATTTACAACAGTGCAACTGAGAGGTCAGTCAAGACCTGGGGAAGGCAGTGGTTGGGTCAGGACCAGAGCTCAGGATTACCAGAGTTCCCAGCTTAAACCTTGCTCTTGGCTTTCTGCAAAATCTGGTTACAAGGATGTAACCTGGGACGAGGAGTCCCACCTAACGCTGCAGCAGGGTCAACTCAGCCTGGGGTTTTGTTATGCCCAGACCATGTTGTTTTGCTCTTTTCTTTCTGTCCCTCTGAGTAGTACTCAGACCTGTGCTAATAACAGCTGGTTCATCAGTCCTCTCCCCACTGGTGGGGAGCAGCTCTGCCTGGGGCCAGGGCTGAGCATCTCAGTGTTGGTCAGCTGTGGTAAGCACCCCCTCAGCTCTGCATCAAGGGGCCTTGATGCCTTCACTGCCTGCAACCCCGCCTGGCATCGCTCACATGCCAGGATGCAGGAGGACATAGAGCCTGTTTCCTCATTTAGCAGAACTTGTTAATTTTTCTCTTTTATAATCTGCAGCATTATCAGCAGCAAATTACCTCTATCGATAACTCGTTAGCAAATAAAATGAAAGACAATGCCGCTGACATCTGTATGAAGCTGTGTCTGAGTGGCTCTAGCTCCTGCTTATTGGGCTTTTAGTATTCATTAAGGCCGGTAAATGGTATGTGTTTAAAATGCTGATCTACGCAGCATGTGTTGAACTCTCAATCTGCATTAGCTGAGACAGCGGCTTGTACCAACTCTGCTGCCTAACTAACTTGATTTATCATGGTTTCCTAAGCTCTGTTTATGAGGCTGTTTTGTTTGTAACGACTTAATATTTTTTTCACATGGGAGAATTTGTCAACATCTGTGCATCACATTGCATCGGGCGTCCGGGTGGCCTTGATCGTACTTGTAATGCCTGAGTAGATCTGGGGCGGAGAGTGTCTCTGCCGGGAATCCTGTGACTGCTTTCCAAATGACAGCTAATTTAAAAGGTGGTGCTTCCTCTGGCCGTTAGTCTTGATAGAAGGAAAAACGCATTATCATTTCCTCTCCTGTCCTTTCTCCGTCTGGTGGAGAAAAGGGAGTGCAGGCAGTGAGAAGGACAGTCGGGCTGGGGAACTCCCTGCCACAAGCTGCCAGCCAGGTTGAGCGGCAGATTAAAAGATGGGTTGGACATCGGTACTGATAAAAAATTATATTTGTGCATATCACCAGTCACTGGACATGTGGGGTAGTGTTCTGACATTGACTGTGTCCTCTCCAGCCAGCTTGACTCTGACCAGATAATATGCTCTGTGCTATTTTGGCTCCTCTCATCAATCAAGGCTGCAGCCCCATCACATCGAGGATATAGAGAAACTGTTCCTTAGCACATGTACCCACATGTTCACCTGGTGCCCTCAAAACCCAGCTCACAGTCTCCTGAAAGCATGACCTCAGAGACACTTTGTGCAAGGTGTGTTGCTATTAGGCAAAGACTGGGCATTTTATAGTGGCTTAGTGATACAATCAAGTGTCTCCCAGTGTCCTTGAGATCCCCTCTGACCTCCCTTTTGCAAACTGAGACAGCTCCCCGAGAAAGAATTTCCTTAAAAAAAAAGTCTCTGTGCATTTGTGGCTTTGGGGTTTTTTTAAAAGTCAGGAAAAAAAAAAGCTAAATATTAAAACATCAGACACTTTCTGTGCTATGGGATTACATCTAGCTTTACCAGAAATATGTGTGGTTTCCTACTTATCTTCCCCTGAGGGTGGAAGGTGGACATCGGTGTCTCCGGAGAGGCTGGGATGGAAACATCAGATAACATAATTGAGAAACGCTTTGGGCTGAGAGCGGGCTGATGGCATTGGGAGCTTATGTCCCAGTGGCAGATATGAACTCAAACCACTGGACTCCCTACACCTGTCTTGAAAAGCCTTTAAGGTGGTGACACCTTTTCAGACCCCCATGCTGCCCAGCTCCTTGGCTGGTTTAACCCTGTGGCAAGAGAACACCTCTCTCAGCTAGATCCTTGTTCCTTAGCAAACACATCTCTGTTCCCATGTGAGAGGGAGTTTCCACTGCTGTCAGCTAGCCTCATGGATATTTTGCAATAGCAGTATGTGAGAACGAAGGCTCCAAGTTCCTGAAATAAATGTCAGGGTTTTTTTCCTGATTATTGGAGTATTTCTGTGGAGAAATTGCTCCTCCTTGCACTGTCTATAGCTTTTCATGCCTTGAAGGCTGCCTGTGGAAAGTCCATATGTATTTCATACCATTACCCATTAGGATCAAGATTTTGATCCACAATGTAAAGTCATTATTATTATTGTTTTTATTACTGTTGCCTGTTTCCATATGCACTTGGGGAACTTCAGATCTTAAGATGTGGGGCCTGCTGTAATGAAGCAACCTGTTATAAGATCACACATTAGAAAAAATGAAGGGTGGCACAGGCACAGTACCAGAGAAATCCTTGACATATTCCTTTTAAAGGTGATATCAACAATATTTAGCGTGAGCAATTTCTGTTTGGACTGGACAGGAGAAGTTTCCCTATTTTCAAGCAGGTTAATGGCTCTGCTTTTTTGTCTGTTCTCAGTGATTTAGACTAAATTAAATATGGTGCATGGGTAACACAGGTACTTGTTTCATCATTAGCAAAATTCTGAGTTACTGGGAAATTTCTTTGGCTAGACTATAGACAAAAATCAAGGAAGACAACTATTCTTCTGATTTGGAAAAAATGTATATTTGATGCTGCTATTCAGAAGCTGACTGACCCATGTGAAAAAGCTACCTTTGAGCTGCCCAGGGCATCAGTAGGGGGAACAGGGAATGAAGGTGCTTCTCATCCAATTACAGATCTCTTCATGCTTCACATCAGTGTTACAGCAATGGCAGCAGTAGCCCTCTTGTAAACACAATTTACTAGGTCACACAGCACATTTGTTTCCAATTTACTTATTCCTGGAATTTGGCATATAACTTCTCATCCACAGTGTCTGTGGAAAGTTTTATTAGAAGGGGAAAAGCAGTGAATAAGAGTCACCAGTCCTGGATTTGATTCCTGGCTCAGCCACTAACTCAGGCCATCGTTATGCAAACAGCCACTTGGTTATCTGGCTTCATGCGTAAAGATTTGCTGTCATTCAGGTCTGGGGCAACAATACAGGACTTTGGGGGGAACATCTCTCTGTCTTTCCATTTACCCACATATGAAATGGCTCTAAGAATACTTCTTTCCCAAGGTTGAGCTGACATTTATGGGTTTGCTTGGAAATCTTGGAGAGGAAGTGCTATTAAAGCATAGAGAATGATTATTAACTGATGGAAAGGTATTTTAATGAAATATGCTGGCAAGCTTCCCTTTACTATACAGTGCCAGTGTTAAATAGGCTGCTTGAAGAGCTGCATATCTTCGCTTTCTGAGTGATTAGCTGAGAAATAATCAGAGCTGCTTCCCCCAGCACATTTGTTGCAAGGTCATTCTTGTTTCTTGCCATCTCTCCTTGATCTCCTCCTCAATAAATTCAGTGTCAGCTCAAAAGCTGAAGGAATCCACAGATGTAACACGTAATCCTCGCTCGAGTTTCTCACCATTGGGAAGCTTTTCTCTGGGTGGTCCATATGACATGTACTCCTTTTATGTAACCAGCCCCAAAAGCTTAGCCAACTCCGTCTCCCAAAAGCTCTCACTGGTCCCAACTGCTCCATGGCATCTGCGCTTTGGCTTAGCCTATTCAGGATAAACTGTGAGGGGATGTGAAGGAAATCAGAAGAAATGCAGAGACGTGATTTTGATCGGGATGAATTTCTTAGGAAGCATCAGTGGCGCTGGTGGCATGAAGTTGAGCAGGGGTCTGAGTCCATCACCATAGTGTGGGGTGATCCCTCACCCACTCAGCCCTAGGGCATGGTCCCTCTTTGTGAGGTTTGGGGTTGTTTCACTTCTGTGAAATTTTTTTTGGCTGCAGAAGGCATGAGGAAGTGGCGGTCACTCATGAAGGCTGATGAGCAGACTTGCAACAAGCAGTCAAGCTTTCCCCAGCCCTTGGAGCAGCTGCACTCGAGATGGAAACTGCTGCAAGTTCTCCGAGTGGGCACATTACCAGACACCGTTTCCTTGCGAATGACCTTTTTTTGCTGGAATTGGATTGGAATTGGAAACTGCAGGGAGGACCATCCCTTGAGCTGTTCTCGTCCAGAGGCTCTATGTCCTCCCTGCCAATGGCCACTGCGGACTGAGAAGGTCCCCATGCAACCCGCCCAAATATTCCTGTATCACAGTCACATCCTCAGCAGGGGTAGCAGCTGTTTTTCTTCAGACAGTTTTTCCCTAGGTCTGTAGAAAGATGTAACTTTGGAGGAATCTCAGGATTCCTCATCCTGAGAGTTTTGGTTAGCCACGAACTCTAGATTCAGAAGCTGACTGACCCATGTGGAAAATCCACCTTTAAGCTGGCACCCAGTCCTGCTGGGTGCCATGGAGAACTTACAACCAGAACTTTCTTTTGTGGCCATCTCTAGCTGCTATCATGTCTCCTGGAATGGGAAACAGATTGGTAAGACCTCTCATCTTCACTGAGCCCCTGCCAATGTGCAATATGAATAGGAAACCAAAACAAGTCCAAAAAGCCCTCCAAGCAGAGATCGTTGTAGAAAGATTGACTTCTGCAACCCAATGTTACCTTCGAGGAATGCAGCGAAAGCCAGCCAAAGACACCATCTGTTTGTGGCGGAACGTGTAAATTTATATCTATTTCTGAATTCTTGAGTTATGAAACTGGAAATGTCTCAGCTGCAGTGTGCACAGTACATGAAACAGCATGGAGATCCACTCTGTGTTTGATCCCAGGACACGTGGAGCGCCTACTCATATTGAAACTAAATGAGGCAAGATCGTAGCAGCCAGCAGGAACCATTGCAAAACTTCTGTGTCTCCTGGGGCCTTTGCAAAGCTCTTTCAGAGAACTCACCAGGGCTTGCCATGGAAAAGTAACAACTACTTGATGAGCCAGTTTCCCACATTATGTATCAGGCACTTCCAGTGCCTTTTCCCCCAAATCGGCTGGCTTTCTGATTATGAGTCACGCAAATTTGCATCAACTGGAAGCCTGACTGTATGGTCCTAATTTTCAGTTCTGTTCCCTTTCGGTGGTTCACCTCACACCTCTTCTTCTCTCAGTGCCTGTTCCTCACAGCAAGAGGGTCACTTTTTCACCTCCAACCTCCTTAAGTTTTTTTTTGAGGGATGCTCGTATCTCTAGGCAGAAGGACCATTCATCATCAAAGCCCAGCAGCTCAGAGGTGGGTCCTGTCCACTGACCATGGGCTAGAACACCTTGCTTTGGAGACCAACACTTCAGGTTAACATGGGCCCTTAATCTATTAACTCCCAGACTATTGTATTAGAGTATACCAGTTTAGTGACTACTATGTCTATTTAAACTGGTCATTCTTCAGGGGAGGAATTACCTTTGTGAGCATTTCTAGTCCACAGCGGCCTGCATCCTTGTTGAATTTTCAGCATGCTCCTATATAAGAAACAGTGGGGAAAGAAAGCAAAGAGACACAAAGATTATGAAGCTTTTTGCAAGCCTGAATGTCCTTCGACTTTGGTGGTCAAGGGGAACATTTTCTTACCTGTGTTAGTAGCCTATTAGTTAGGTTGTGTATTAGAGAGCCCTGTCTTTCTGATATAACTACCCTGGACATTTGTCTCACAAATACACTGCACCCCCCTTGATTAAAGTTGCATAGAGCTTCCAGCTATGTCAGTGGTGTAATTTGCATTTTACTTGGCTTACAAGCCTTGGGGCTTTGTCTTATGTTATATAGGATAAGTTATACAACAATTAGCCTGGAACCAAGACAACATGTGTTTGCATGGTAATGAGCTATTTTCTTTTTGCTAAGCCTGACTTGTGTTGAATGGATTGTATTCCAGTCATCTTCCAGTCATTTAGCATGACTCTTGCATGTATTTTTCAAAAGGTTTTGGCCAGCCACACTGCTTTTGGGATGGGATGAATACGGCCACTAGGGTTATTTGCTACCAGTCCTCAAGCTGGCAGGGCTGACTGCGAATAATGTGGAACAGGTGAAGAATCAGTTGGGCCCTTTAATTACTGTTCTACAATTGCCTAACATTAAGCTTTTGAACTGTTACCAGTTTTTTAAAAAATAGATCATTTTATAGTTTTGAGGTATTATCTGGATGCCATGAAACACTTTGAGCACCCTTAGCATATTCTTGCCCTCTTCTGATTTCACAGGGTTTGGGCTCTTTCCCATTTATTAATGCTTACCCTTGGATAATTACAGCTCTCCTCCTTTGTGATCGCCTCTGATCATATTATAATTTCCTTTAATCTTCATATGAAATTTCCTTAGATTCAGGATCCAGAATGAATTTGAGTATTATTGATCAAAATAGTGTACCACATCTTAAAAGAGCCTTTACCACATGGTGTATATTCTTACAGCTCATTACAGCAGAATCACTTTGAAATGCAGTCTTGTCCCCTTCCCTGTAATGGGAAGAAATGATCTAGTCTTGATTATACTATTGTTCCCCCTTTTGGTGTAGGATTAACATCAATCAGCTGGACAGCATGATTGATTTTCTAATTAATAAGGCATTTGTATCATCTTGCATAACCACACAAAGCTTAATAGGTTCCCTACTGTATCTGAAAACTGATTTTGCATGTGTGAATTTACTCCAGCACTTGGAAGCTTTTTAACTAGTGGTAAGGCTAGTTAGAACATCCTTCACGTAAAGCTCTCCAGTGTAGTAAATGCTTTAAAACGTGTTTCACCAACCACCACAACCAGATTTAAAAGCTTATTTTGAATGATTCTTTTGTCACAAGTCTGAAAAGAATGAAGAGGTATGGGAAGAGGAGAATTATTGACCTTTGAGGAGAGATCAAAATACAGTGGTCGGCACAGCATTGCCCCACGGGAGCCCCAGGGGATGGGGGCTGCCCAGGGATGCTGCCCTGCTCAGGCTGGCATGTGGGCTAGGGGCATCATGGGGCTGTTCTGGCTTATTCCTGGCTGCCCTTCGGGCAGCTTTCCCTCACTTATTTGGCTTATGCTAAAAAGGACCTGGGCTATCAAAATGACCCAACCAGGTTTACCCTGAGCTCTGTGAGCGTCTGTGTGGTCCCCCACGGGGCTGCATGCTGTCCTGTCTGCATGTCAGTGTCAGCCATGCCCTCAAAGAAATGCTAGAACGTAGAGAAGCCCCAGCCTTCCCAGCTCTCTTAAACATCAGAGATAGTGGCTGGAGAAGGCAAAGGCCAATTAGTAACCTTAACTCTGCCCCACACCAGGAAAACCTGGCTCCGGCTGCTTGCAGACTTGAGACCAGAAGGTCACAGTGTGACCAACAGTGATGAGGAACTGGGTCATGTCCTTGGTGAATAAGTTAGCAGAAAACCTGGAGGAGAGCTGTCCCACTTCGAGCGCCTATTTTGGGTTACAGCAGCTAATTGCTGTGACAGCATAAATGATTTACGTGCGTATGGCTGGCACAGGGTGTGTGGAGCGCCCATCTCCCCCTGCGTTTGAAGGGCTGTTTGCAGCCAGAGGCACAGCTGCATCTGTAGCAGCACACCCGGAGCATGCTGCACACTAGATTCAATTTCCCTGGGAAGACGGTGATGAACCCAAGCAATAGCTGAGTAGAGCGGGTGTCCTGTGGGACCCGGCTGCAAGAAAAACACTGACTCGAAAAATTCTGGTCTGATGCACCAGTTTCTTGCACATGTGACCTTCCCACACTGCCCATCTCAGGGGAGCAAAACTGAAATCAATGAGAAGAGCTGGCATCTTCTTCAGTTCATCTTTGATGTGGCTGTGCTGAGAAAATGGTTTAATTCCCATTTCGGATTGTCATGTCTTTCACCAAAAGGACAGAAACTACAGGCTCTCTCCTGTTATGAATCTTCCTCTGGCCACATGGTCCCTAGGACCAAAATGATGAAACAAAACCTAAATCTTGCAGGGAAACCAAACAAAAGGAGGTCAAACTTGTTCCATGATTTTAATCTACCTTGTAAATTAAACTCAGCATGGATGGGAGCATGGTGCAGCTTCTTCACAGTCTTCTGCCCTGACTTACACTTCTCCAGCCCCCTTGCACTAAATTATAAGTCTGACGGTGAAAGCTATACATCAGCTCAGATTTTGGCCCTTAGCCCTTACATACTGTCTAGAGAATGAACAAGCTTCACAACGTTAAAATAAATAGACTCACATGCAAGCCCAAGATGATTTAAATCAGCTCTCTGGTGAGGGAAGCAGTGGCCACCCACGTTGTAGTTACTGCATCTGGGACAGACAGTTGGGGATGGCAGCTCACAGGCTGCGGGGGGACGGGGGGTTTGCACCACTCACAGCTGTAGGGAGAATGTGAATTTAAAGCTTTGGGGAAAAAAAGTGCCCGCTATGCAAGCTGTGCAGGCTGCTACAGACCACGACGTGCTGTGCAAGGGACTGGAGGGTTCCTGGCCAGGTCAAGATGATGCGCTTTATTCCTTGAATGTTACGGCTGAAATGGTGATACTGGTCTAAAAGGGGGTGGTATTTCCACATGAGAACACCACAATCTGTTTTTAAACTGTGATAATCTAAAGTGATTTACTAAATGTAACATGATGGCATCTCATTCTCTGATGAGATATAATGAGATACAATTGGTTCAGCCCTGGCATCTCAGGCCAGTTTAGGCTCCCAGAGGACAGACTGGTTTGCTGCTAAGAAAATCCCAATATACACCCAGCACCTCCACACACCTCAGAGCAGCAGCCAAGGACACAAACTCTCAAAGCCTTTTATATAGCAACACCCCAATTCACCTGATAGAAAAAGTTATGTGATTTCTCTACCTAGGTTGAAAAAAAAAAAAAAATTGTTCTGGAGAAATCAGACAGTAACAAGGCAGGACAGGCTGAGTTCATGGAGCCATCCCTCAGGTCACTGCCTGTCAGCTGGGCAGCGAGACCTCCGTAGGGATGCTGTTGGCCAGCTGAGACTGTGCAATCACTTTAAAACTCCAGGGATGAGGTTTAAACTAAAATATTTCAGGCCTCTTTGATGAGATTAAAAACACACACTGTTAGAATGACTCAGCTGATGTGTAGTAAGGGAGGAGAAAATGAAGCATGTGAGCTTTTGCCTTGTACCTCCATGAGGAGAAGCTGGTACAAGCCACAGGGCTGTGGGGATCTTTCCTCTCCTGGTGCCCCAGCTGAGCAGGGAGGAGATTTGAGGGCTGGAAGTGCCCCCTTTGGCTGTGACCGGGTACCTCCCTGGCAGAACTGTGAAAAGTACTGGGTGTGGGACCTCAGATGCTAAAGGAAGATTTCCAGCTCTTGAATTAACCTTGGAGATTTTCCCTGGCGCTGCTCAGCCGAGCTCTGCCGAGGCCGCTGCTGGAGGCAGACGGCTGCAGGCACGTGCAACCCCAACACACAGCTCTGCGGCGAGAAGACCAAAACCCCAGCACCCAGGCAGGCTCCTGCTTCCTTGGCTTTCTCTTCGCCTCTCAACCTCCTGCCAGAGACCCATCAATTTTTATGTCGTGTATCACATGATACATATATCCATCTTGGAGATGCTCAGATTGTTGCTGTGATCTTTGATTGGAACAACATGGGATGTTGGAGCACCAAGCACTAACAGCTCCTCTTGCAAGTTGTTAACTTGATTCTCATTCAGATTTTATATTTGTCCTATGTTTTATCCTTTTGGGGAATTTGTCATCCCTAATTAATTTTGGATCATGTAATATTTTGTGTAATTGCCTTATTGATTGTTCTAAATGTGCAGTCATTTATTGTTTTACTTACTCCGCTGGCTGAATGGCATTTTGTTTTTTAAGACCCACTCATCCTTTGCATATCAGTTCGAAATCACTGGAGTTATTTCATGAATTCACAGATTCATTATATCTTGTTAATAAAATGGGACAGAGACTTCTTTTATAAATAATTTTGTTTCATTTGGTTTCCCCAGAATAGAAAAGGAGATGAAATATTAGCCAGGCTTTCCTAAGCAAGACCATCTGTATTTTCCAGCCTTTTTGGCTGAGTGGTGAGAAGTGACAGTCAGCAAGTCTCTGCTGCAAACTCAGCCTGGCCAGCCGGCAGAGTGGGAAGGGCTGGCACGGGGGATGGTCCTGCCGTGCCGTGATGGTGAGACGCCCCACTCTGTGCATCTGAAGTGGGACGGGACCATCCCCCAGTTGCAGAGCCTGTTCTGTTCAGTTCAGAAGACCTGGCAGAAAGCAGATATCTCTGGTCCTCCCCATAAAGGCAGAGCTATGTAATTTGGATGTCCAGGTTGTCTAGCACATCACATATACTCAAGTCTCTGAGTTTCAGATATTTCACATGTAACTAAAAATACTACTTACTTCACTCAGCAGATGCATCGTAATATTTTTATTTAATTTTTTCCTAAGGATTTTTTCTCTGTAATGACTTGAGCAAGGTCCCTGACTAACAGCAGCTCCATGGTGGCATCCTCAGTGCTGGTGGAGCCACAGCACTTTGCAGAGTGAGGTTACAGTCTATGATACCTAACTCAAGGCTGGCAACGGATGAGAAAAGAGTTATGTTTTCATTCCACTAACTGAAAAAATACCTCACTTCTTATCTATAAATACACTCATCAAATTTCCACCTGTCCTCTTCAGTGTATTCTGCAGCCCATGCTGTATTCCAGCTTCTGCCAGTGAAGATGTAGAAAATTTGTGTTCTTCATCATCTGTCCAGGAATAAAACCCTTCTGGGCTCAGGCAGTCTGTGGCTGTGCTGCGCCAGGAGCAGCCCTGCACCACTGCTGATTTTGGTGACGTTATGGAGACCTCTGAACCCAATTACTGCCCTCTTCCCAAATCTTCCTTGTCCTTAGGGAAGCCATTGCCTGTGAGATGAAATCTGTCCATAGTATCTCTAACAACAAATGGTTTGGGAAAGCTATCGCATCTTGTAGCTGTGGCAGGACATTCACACGTTGGGACCTGATCCGAAGTCCATTTAGACCCAGCGAGGTTATTCCCATCGACCTCCACAGGCTGCGGAGGAAGTTTTCTGATCTAGAGCAAGCCTTTCCCCAGGAGTGTGGTATTAGTTTTGAAATGTCTCCTTCAGTCTTTCAGGAAAAAAATGTCCTATTCTAAAAGGTGAAATTACTTAAGTCACTGTCAGCCTTTAAAAAAACCTGAATCTGTTTTTTTCGTGTGCAACCAGCCTCTACAGCAGAGATTAGGCAAAAACGCATCTCCCAAATGCAGAGCAGAAGTGCATTCCCATTGCTAATGGAAGAGTTAAGAATAGAGGTGTATGAGCAGCTGCTTTCTTAAAATCTCTGACTAAACCAGAGACCAGGGCAATTATTTTTATGTTCTTGCAGAAATAAAAAAATGAAATAAAAATCTGAAAAGATTTTGTTAAAGGCCAGTGCAAAGCAAAATATGTAGATACTCTTAGATTATTTTAACTAATTCATTTCAATTGAAGGCTGGTACAGTCTTGGTGGATCTGTTGCTGCAGCAGCTGAGAAGCAGAGAGCAGAGGTACCCCCAGCCCATCTGGCCTCTGCTATGTGCTCTGGTGCTCCCCAGAACAAGTTCAGTTATTAAGATAGAGGAATGGTTTGCAGGTGGTATTAGATAATTTGGAAAGCACTTGAGAACTTGGAGTGAGTTACTCAAAACAAGGTGATGGAGCAGAGAATTTCAGGGTGGTTATTTGGCTTTTCAACACATCGGGCTCAAAATGAGCACTATTATTTTTAACATTATTCACTGATGTCATCGTAGCATCTGCTTGAAAGCTGGTGGGGCTTTAAATGACCTGTGAAAAAGATGAATATATTCAGGTGTGTAACACACCAGGGGCTGGGGATGCATGGTTTGGTCAGTGCCGTGGCATGAGGGGGGTTACCTGGTCCGTGGTATGATGCAGGATGCACAAGCATCCTCTGGCACAGCACGGACAGTAACTGTGTAGCTGCGATTCAGGACAGAAGTCTGCACTTGCAGGGAGATGCAATGAGACTCAGGCTCTTGTTTTGTCTTCAGTCAGACAGACACACGGCTCACCAGCTGTGTGTGCCATTACCCAGCCCTTCAGTAGAAGAGACAGGCAGAGGGAAGGGCTGTGGGATAAACAGCTCCTGGTTTCTTCTCTCTTGGATTGCCTCCTTTCACCCCTGAAATATTTTTGAGGAGGGTTTATCTTCCCTTAATTGCAGAACGTTGTGCGGTGTCTCTGTAATATTAAAATCTTCCATGATTTTCTAGGGGTATTCTGTTAATTAGTAGGTTTCTCCTTCCATCTAGGCTGTAAATGGAAAGAGTACATACTAAACCCATTGCCCTACTTATGTAGCTACTCGGAGGAATGCTAAGATGGATTAACATGCATAGCAGAAGGCTTATGACCCTGGGAGACAGAAGAACCTGAAATAACCTTAATATCCTGTCAACTTGCATTACCGAACCTCAGTGAACAAGAAGAGCCTATTTAGTAGTTTGTCTTGGAGGAAAAAATCATATCTTTTATCTGGCTTATTCCTCCCTCTTTTCAAAAGGAAGTGTTGTTTTTACCTCTTCTGACTTTACTTTTACAAGGCATAACAAATCTGTATCACCCCCCCTCATACCTCCCCATCCTAAACAACAACCCTCATGCATAGATTGGCTCAGCTCCCAAGAGGTGCCTTTGTCGTGCTGTTGTGCAATGAAAACCATCTGCATCCAGCTGGGCTGGGCAGAGGGAGCTGAGCCGATCCTGCATGCTGCTGCGGTGGCACATCATGTCCAGGTGTGATGTTACTGATGTCTGCCCTGGGCTCCTGCGTGCTCAGTGCACCCGCAGAGCTAGTGCTGGGCAGTGTGGAGGCACCACGCTGCTCACGCTGGGCAGAAGGAAGGTGAGCTGCCTTAAAATAGTATAAATCCCCTCTTTTCAATATTTTACTTTCCTCTATGAATTGCCATTGTGGATTTCAGAATTGCCCCAACTGGAGCCCTGTCAAAGCTGTAAATGTCTGTACATCCCCACCACTCATTCCAGGTGAGATTTCACCCAAGCCCCAGCTATTTTGCTGTCCCCAATCTTCCCAGACTGGGTGTCTGGTTCTCCTAAGTATTTGGTCCTGCTAGAGAGCTTGGTTGTTATCAGGTCCCTCTTTTCAAGGGACAGTTCAGCCCTTCCAAGGGCCTACTGCCACATAAATAAATACTGAGTAATAATACTCTAAATGGGATGTCCATCCCCACAGACCTTTGTTATACATTTTAACCCCTGTGAAGGTCACTAGAGCCCATGAAGCTAAACGCACCCCTTGGTTGTTTCAGTCCCTTAATCCCCCGCATGCTTGGGGAGAGCCCAGCCCTGGCCACTGGGCCTCCAGTCCCAGAAGCATCATGGACAGGGCACCAGCGCCAGAGGAGTACACTTTAATGGGAGATGCATCGGTGCTCCCAAGGCAGGCAACATCTTCCTCATCATTAATTATTCATCCTTCACTCATCTTTGCACTTGGGCTTTAGCCCAGCCTGCTAAAAGAGGGGTTATTTCTTTAATGAACAAAAAAGGGTCATAAATGCATCTTACAATTACAGAGTTCAGTCTAATTAGGGCTGAAAAACACACATGTAATTGCCTTACATGTCTGCTCCTGAGATTCCCTTTCAGTGTTAAATACATATGGAGCATCTTCCCTGATAAATGAGGTTTTTCTTACAGTTCACAGGGAGCAAAACTTACCCTAAAGAGGCAGAAACACAGAGGAAAGAGCCGACCCATGCTGCTACCCTCCTGGGGAGGTCTGCTCCTCCAGCTGCAAGCCAGCCCTGCTGTGAGGGACATTTGAGAGAACTGGAAGCAGAAAGCAGCCCCGGGGTTTGGGACAATTTCCCATGTCTGTGGTGTAGTGGAGGTGGGGGAATGTGCTGAGCATAGAAATAGGTCAGAGATGAAGCAATGCGTTCTCCAGTCACCTTGCTTTCCTTGCTGAAATAGAGGAAACACCAGAAGCTGCATTTCTATTCAAAGTGAAGGCCTTTGGGCTTGAAAGCCCTAGTAGCAAATGCATAATGAGGCAAAGCAACTAATACAAGTATTTCTCCTGTATGAAGGAAATTAGAGAATATAGTGAGGAGAAAGCCTCATCGGGGATGCATACAGTATTTTTTCAGGCTACATTTTTTAAAAGCAGCAATCTAACTCTGTGCCTGCTGAAGGAAATAGTTCAGTTCTCACTAAGGATAATAGTAAAACTCCCATTTAACAGGATAACAACGCTCCTACCCCAGCCATTGCTCACTGCCTGTGGGTGCAGGGGTTGCTGCCCACTCGACCCCTCAGTGCTCCATGCAGGATCTGGTGCCTGGGGGACTCAGGGACTGTCCCCACTGGGGTTGGGGTGCAACCTCACCTTCCCAACACACCCTTTTCCAGTGGAAAACAGTACCCATGTGTACCAGTGATGTGTAACACCATTGCACAAGATGTGGTATATTCTTTTAAAATTTGGAGCTGCAGGGTGTGTATTTTCCACGCAGCTCCCTATCATGGCCTAAAAAACAGAGTGTGAAGAAGGGGTGACCATGCTATAGGATCCAGATGAGTGCTCTGGCACTGGCTCCACAGCAGCGGAAGGAGGGGAGTGTGTGGGAAGAGGCAGAGGAGAAAGACCAGAGCCTAATGAAAAGGTCAGTCAGGCTCTCTCAGCCCTGCGCCCTCCCCGGCTGATGAAGTGACCTTCTTTACATCATAACCTGTCAAAAATATAAGTGCAATATATCAGCTTGAATGTGGCAATTACAGCCAGAGAGAGAAAAATGTTGCTGGGATGCTGCCAGATGCCGGGGAGAGCCTGGCTGCAGCGCTTGAGTCATCCTTGCACTTTTCAGCGCACATATTTTATTCAAGTCCAGTTGTCAGTTTTTGTGTTTATTTTGTCTCACATTGCCAGGATGGGGTTATGGCATTGCCAAGCATATTTCCAAGGTCTGTTATGCTGGCCTGGCATTGAGGGGTGAGCAGTGGCAGGGCTCCCACCATCCTGGATTAAGAGCTGACCACTGTAGGGTCCAACATTTATGCTTGAGGGTACAGAAAACTGCCACAGAAGAGAGAAATAATAATAGAAAAATCATAATGAATGAGAAAGCTAAGCAGCCCAAAGTATGAAATGACAAATTGCATGTGAAATTGCCCAGAAGACAGAGGCAGATGGAGAAAGATGGAAAGTCTTCTCTTGGCTTTGTTTTGTTAGAAAGGAGATGGAGAACTCAACTATATTAATGTTTTCTCCAAAACCTCTCTTAGGCTTCATACCAGCCCTTTCTGCTCAGATTTCCTCAAAGATTCCTATAGGGCTACAGGAAAAACACTTTGTGAAAATTCACATTGAGATCATCATTGTCTAGGTTATTCTTTTTTCCTCTGCAGCTCAAACCAGCAGACCCATCGCTCTGGACCTTTCCTGCACAGAGGCATGGGAAGTCCACCTGTGGTCCTGTAAAACTGCTGAAACTTTGGGAATGATGAAGAGACCCTTACATGACTTTTCTTTTTTTGAGATAGTTATTTGACAAGAGGAAAGGGACATGCACACCTGCAAGCAGAAACACTGGTGCTGCTAGGAAATAGAGGCAAAGAGAGAAAGCAAAAGGCTGAGGTGGGGGTGAAGCACCAGAGACAGCCCCATCCCGGCATGCCAGTAGGCAACTAAATAATTGAAATAGTATTTGCTGTCAAGTTCCCATGTTTTCATAGTGTCCCTTATGAAAAACACTGCACATTACGGTGCTATAAATCCTTATTATCTATGCCTTCACAACCAGAAGCTTCCCATTACCCAAAAGAAGGGCAAATCCCATGAGACACATTAATGGCATTGAAAACTCCTTCTGTTATCTTAAACCTTGATTAATCAATCTTATTTAGTATATGATAGTGGGATAATTGAAGCTGTCCCTGTATTAAAAAAAAAAGAAAAAAAAAAAAAGTGCAGTAAGTACTTTAGTGTCTGCAGCTCCATTTCCTTATTACATAGATATTGATGCTTCCTGGAAACTGTTGTGAAATCCTCTGTTTAGGGACAATTCCACTGATCTATATTTTCGGGGCATGTTAGTAGGGGGTTCCTGTCTGTAGCGTCTTTAGCAGGAGAGCAGGATTGCTGCTTCTCACAAACCCATCTGTTCCTGCTGCTCATTCACAACCTGGAGCCACAGTCTCCTGTCATCTCCCTGTCACTTCAAAAAATAATAATTGTAGGAGGACAATATAATGGATTGTTCACTGGCGTATTTCTAGATATTAAAAGTACAATTTGGGGGTTGGTTCCAGAAAAATGGCATATTATTTTTATGATTTTAACATAATCATGAGCGAATGAGGCCTGATCCTGATCTCACTTGGGTCTGCATTCACTCACAACTCACAGAGCTGGCTGATATTTTTGGAATGTAAGTCTTCTGTGACATTTTTCAACACAGAGGTAATTTGGAGAGAAGAGTTCTGTAATTTTTCCGTGTTTTTTTTTCTGCTTCCTTTGTGTCTCTTTTGCTTATTTTAGTGAACCTACGCAAGAAATCTTGCAAGACTTTTGCACAAAGAACAGCATTTTGTGTTTTCTTGAAAGCATATTGTCAGGCAACAGAGGAACACAACAGAGGCAATTTGGGCCAAGAGAGTTGTTGCCCAGACAGCTTTATGTCCTCTCAAGCCGTCTTTGTCCTCTGAATTGTCAAGGTCCATCAAATTCTGCTGCTTCAACTGACTGCCAAGGGAAGCTGTGAAAAAAATTTTGCCAATGATGCTTTGCATATAAAAAAATGGAATTTCAGTAGTTATTATTTTGGAGTTCTAAAAAAATAGGCTTTGAACAAAATACTTAGAGTTAAGCTCCAGTAATATAAACTGAAGGGAAAACATCCTGTTTCCTTCCCGCTTCTCTTTTTTTCCACTGTGGAAATCAAGATGTATCGATACTTTTTCTCCTTTTTTCTCCAACACTGTTTTCTTTTTGAGTAAAGATATAAGAGAATACAGGGGGGGGAAAGGCCCATTTCCAGATTGCTTGGGCTTTTCCCAATGTTTTATGGTTTCCAGTTAACATCATTGGTCAGTGTCTTCTGAGGCCTGAGGAAGCACACTGAGAGCACAAGCAGGACCAATGACCTCATCTTCATGGCTGCTGAACTCTTTAGCAGATGCTTTTAAGCACCAGAACACAGGTATTGTGGGCCCAGACACCAGCACCAAGTGGTCCATATGAGCTGATGCAGCTGTAACCAGGGCCAGAAGTCAAGCTCATCATCCCAATGGAAAATGCTTGGATTTGAACATCTACAAGACCTCAGAGCATAATTTGGGGAAAGAAAAGCCCTTTCTGCAGATGTCACCTCCCCTTGTCATTTTTACTCTCTCTTACTATTAAAATGAAGAATGTTGATTTCAAAATCCCCCATCCTTTTCCAGCACACTCCAGGAGATGGGAGTCCAGGTTGCCTGGATCTCGTACTGTATTTCTGGGTCGGCACAAGCCGTAGGTGCGGCTGCAGCTCAGGCAGGTTAAGGGAGGTGGGATGAGGTCTGTGTTGAGGCGAGGGTAGGTGTGGCTCCCTGGACGTGCTTGGACCATTCAGCTGCTATTTGTATTGGTAGTGATTTACGCTCTAGTGATCATCTCACACTGCTGGGTTATTTATGATGGATCTTTCTGGAGAAAAGTACTACAGCCCTTAATAAGCCTATTGCTTTTGGCTAAGTACGTGGGTGTTGGGGATAGAAAACAACCAAAGGAGTATGCCAGCAGTTTACTGTGTTTCAGGACTTCAAGTTGAAGACAAAAAAAATTTCCCCCTGCATCACTGGAGCTCACTTCTAAATGATAACTTAAGCCAATTATATGTGCCTCATTCATCTTTTAGATAAGAAGCAGAGAGAAATGGTTTTTCTATTTCCATAATCATGCCACTAACTAGACAAAACGTGATAATCCATAATGAGCTGGGATGAGAATTAAATAGAGAACAGGGTCTTTTGATGACTTGCCAGTTTTCTCTAGCATCATTAATACAGGTTATTGACATAGGACCAATTTTTCATCCTCGCTTTAACAGGACTTTCATTATTACAGTTGAAAAATGGCAAGCACAAATGTTTGCAGGCACATTTTGGCACCTTAATTTAAGATTTCCTCAGATTTACAAGTCCTTAATTGTACCTACAAGCCAGGTACCCAGGAAATATTGTCATGTACAAACAGCTGCAAATATTGCTTCTGTGCCATTGGAAGCTGGTCTCCAACTCTGGCCCTCAATAACCACAAAGTCGGCTTTCCTCCCCTCAAAACACACTCAGTTTGTCACCCTTATTGGCCAGCAATGAACTGGAAATAAATCTCTGAGCCACCAGCTCCATGCAAGAGTCTGAGATGGTTGGAAACAGAAAACTCAAAATTTGGGATCAAATTTATGGAGCAAAATACAGCTTAGTCTGAGTTTTCTAAAATTCTGGAAAATATTGAAATGTACTGTGACTCCTGGAGTAATTCAAACACCTGTTTTCAGCTCTGCAAGGAGGAGCGTGTGCTTTGGCCACCTCAAAAAGTCTGTCTTTCAGGTTTCCTTTCCTGCAGCCCTTTTCCCTGAGCCTGCAGCCTGGCAGAACAGGGGAGCTGTGACCACATGCTGAAGACCATGTTGCCAACTATTTTCTCACTCTCTCCAGAGACCAGACCTGTTTTCTGATAAAACATCAATCTCATTCAAAAAGACTTCTTCAGCCCTCACATTCATGAAGAAAAACTGCAAGGAATAAAGAAGAACTCCAAATTTATTATTTCCATTAAACTTGTCACAGTTCTTTAAAGGACCTTTTTCTCTGGGTGCCAATGTGTCCCCATGCTGGGTCCCGTGGTGAAGGACACCTCTGTGGCCATTAGGTCCCACAGCAGCGAGGGACCACAGTGCTGATGGGCCCTGAGCTACAGTGGGGACGGGGGTTTTAGCATAGACACTATGGTGCTATATCCCACAAATGCATCACCCCAGCAGCCCCTCTGCAGGGAACATGACTGAAGGCAAGTTCAAGAGCATCCATGTCAGAGTTAGCAGGCTTTCTTCATTCTTTTTTTCCTTAGCTTCTTAGTTCACCCAGTTCGGGGTTGGGATGCACAATGAGGTAAATATCACAGTGATGAGGGACTTTTTTAGAAGTCTTTTCTTGGTTATTACTCATTGACTGTCTTACAGAAAACTCCAGTGAGACTAAAGTGAGGACAGAAATCCTTTCTGAATAACATGAATTCCTTTATTTTAAGGAGATTTAGCTGGATTTTTCTGCTCTTTCCATGTAGAAACTGCAGGGGTGGATTTTTCCTCATCTCAAATATCTCAGCTAGAGCCATTAAGAGATGGACAGAGGGGAAAAACCTTTTCAGAAGATCTTTTTTTGACTGACAGTTCCCAGAGGGTTCCCCTGCTTTTCCCAGCACTGAAGCCCTGGGGAGGGTGGGCTGTGTATGGATTAATCTTTGAATGTATGTTCACATCAGAGACAAGCAGATCAGCTGCAATTTGCAGTTTATACAAAATAATGCAACATCATGAATGCATTCAATATAGTGCCTTTTGTGTAAAACTACTCCAAGGTGCTTTGCTACTAAAACACACTAAAATGCTATGTGCAAGGTCTGCCCTCCACCAAATGATAAATGTTTAGCCCTGAAACATAAAGGATATTTATGCTTGAAACTGTATGCATTTATTGATTTTTCTTCCATCTTGACTATGGTTGAAATCCAGATTGAAAGAACAGCCCCACCACCATGGGGGACGCCACCAGGCTGTACACCATCCTTTGGTTAGACACACATGGACACACGATGGGGATGGTTTCAAGCAATGACTGCACTTTGGCAGCAGCAGGTATGAGAGTTTCAAGGTTGCACATCACTGTATAAAACTCATCAAAATAACTTTTAAGCATCTCCGCACTGGAGAGGAGCAGGGTTGCCTGTGGGGCTGTCGGCACAGGCAGCCTCCATGATGCTGGGGTTGGGAGCTTTTTCAGGGAGAGCTGAACACACTGGCCTTGAGGTGGCCTCATCTACCGGGCTACAAAAGCATGCAAAGCAGAGCAATAAACAGATGAGGAGTGATAAGAAATGCAGAAGAGGAGATAAGAAGGGAACCTGACAAAGTTCATGGCTGGCACAGAGCGGGCATTTCCTTCATTGGAATGACAAAATACTCCCAGTCTCTTTGCAATGCCTTGCTGAGTATTCCCATCCAAGTCTGATTAAGAGTAGGATTTTTTAATGCCAAAAGCTGATCTCTACACCTTCAATGTGGTTTGTGGGATCAAATCACTGCCATTTTGAGAGCGCAAATCAGGATATACCTGCCACGGAGCCAACAGAGATTTACCACCATCATTTAGCACACCACTCATAGATTAAAAGGGCTTGTCCTTTTCACTTCACCTTATTTACGATTTTCAAATAATAAAGCATTCAAGCAGAAATTATGGCTCTGTTAAGCCATAGATATGTCCATGTTCATCCCCTGTAAATGTACCTGAGGGCTGGAAGTTCATCAGTTTGACTTCAGGAATGAATCTGAACGGGAGCCAAGCAAACATTGGACCTAGACCAGCTTGGGTTTATACCAGCTTTACAACAATCCCTTTGCTTTAGGATTTCAGGCAAGGTACAGCCCATTTGTGTTTCAGTCTGGGCTTCACACAACCCAGTGTTGCCCAAATATTTACGAGTTTTTAGTGAAAACTCTTAACTCAGTGTAACACAGTAACTAGACCAAGCTAAGAGTAATCAGTCTGGACAGGGAGTAGCTATAGCTGGGATGTTTATTAGGGCATCATTAAACACCTGAACATCATTTGTTTCTTGAGAACAGGCCAGAAAAGGTCAGAAATATCCACTGGAGCTGCTGGTTGGTCAGGTTGGAGCCAGGACGAGAGGCTGTGACTCAAGAAGGTCTCAAAACATGGAGGGGTGAATGCAGTACCCACCGCCAGCTCCGGCTGTGGCCAAATGCAGCGCTGACAACTCCCCTATTTGGGAAAATACAGCCACCCATGAGTAGCATTAGTGAGGAGGACCCGGGCATGACAGCAGGCAGCAAATTATGTTGTTGCTTTCAACACCATGCAAAAGCAAACAGAAGTGTATCTGCAGGGCGATCGTTGGCCATGGGTGCAGTGGGACTGCATCCTCACCATGACAGTGATGTGGAGAGCAGGGAAATTAAACCCCCAAAAGGCCCCTTCCCCAGCAGAGGGGTGACTGATGGGGAGTAACACCAGCTGGGCAACCCGGGGCAGGTGAGTTCACACAGGGCAAGATGGGGCCAGACTGTGCTGCTGCCTTTGAAGGAGTGGGGGTGCTTGGTTTTCCCCCTCTCTCTGCTGCAGGTTGCTGAGTGGGACTGTATTTTTCATGGCTATTTTTCCAGGTGGTCAAGTCTCTGCACAGCACTGTGGATGTACAGGGGATGGCCACAGTAGGAACGTGTCTTTAGGGTTTGGATCCCCTCTGTCTGCCAGGCAGGCAGCCAGCCTCGCCCTCCTGCCTGTGCTGGCAGGTTTAATTATTCCCAAGGGTGTGTTAAAAAAAAGTAAAGGACAGTGTGTACTGAGCCCTTTGTCTGAAAAGTGTCTCTCAACAGCTTTGAAAAGTGCTGAGCTGGCATGTGTTTGTTTTCATACATGGGTGTCCATGAAAAAGCTCATGTGTGTGAGAAAATGGCCCCACGGCTTCAGCAGGGCGAGTTCCTGTGTGAGGCCCTGACACCACTGCATCCCACCCTGCACCTTGCCCAGGGGCTTTGTTCCCTCCCTGTTCCTACCCATCCCCAGCTTCGATCACTTTGTTCAGGTACTAGAGCCGTGCTTTGCCATACCATGGCTCCTGTTCAATTTAAGGGAGCTGTGGATATCCAGGGGTGATGGGAGAAAAGGAATGGTGACCCTGGCTGGGCTGCGGGGACATGGTGCCAGTGCCCAGCTGTGGGTACAGCGATGTGCCACATCTGCATTGCTGAAACGGGGTCAGGATGACTTTGTCCCTGCAGTGTGTGAGGACAGTCACATGTGCAAATGCTTTGGTTAATCCTGGACCTGTCTGGCACATAGCATGTCTAATAGCTAACATGTTTTGAAACCCAACAGCCCTTGCCCAGAATGAAGAGAGCATGGGGTTTCGCATCATGTTAATTAATGTGGCCTTTAAAAAGGCTTTCTCTGGCTCAGAGCCACAGCTCGGCTGCTCACCTGGGTTGCCAACCTGCACTACCCATGGTGGGAAATGTGGCGTCCCCAAACTCAAGTTGTGCCAGGGAAAGTTTAGAGTGGATATTAGGAAGTATTTATTTACAGAACGGGTTGTTGGGCGTTGGAATGGGCTGCGCAGGGAGGTGGTGGAGTCCCCATCCCTGGAGGTGTTCAAGAGTAGGGTCAACAGAGTGCTTAGGGATCTGGTGTAGTTGGGAACTGTCAGTGTTAGATCGATGGTTGGACTGGACGAGCTTCAGTCTTTTCCAACCAAGATGACTCTGAATCTGTCTCCTTCTGGGGACAGGAGAATGAACCTCAGTTTGGCTTTGATGGTGGTGTGAGGAGTAGACACAGGCTTTTGCTGCAATGGCTGGACAGGCATGAGAGCAGCTGCATCCCCTTCGACTGGGAGGGAACAGATTGAGACCCCATGTCCATACAGTTCCTACTGGTGGCTCCCGGGTGGGCACTGGGGAGCAAGGGGTGCTTTGCCTTCCAGCACTGGGCATCATGGGTCATGCAAGGCATTTGCCTTGAATAGCCCAGATTATAATAAGTGCAGCTGAACTCCAACACTGCAGACAGGCCTCTTTGGGATGAAGCATGTTGGGATGATGAGGGATGCTCTAGACAAGCTCTGGAGGAGTCATTCAGCAGGCAGTGCACAGGACCCCTGTTTGCATCCCTCTCACAACCCTTCCACAAAGAGTGCCTAGGCCACACTGTATGGGCACTGACCAAACTAACCCCAGTGTTACAAAGCCATAACCATGAGGGCACAACCCTTGTTTATATACCACAGGGAAGATTTCGGAAGCAGAGGTTGTTATTGTTTCCATTAATTGGCCGTTTCAAGCACCCACTGTTTGCACAAGTGACCTGAAGTGCTCCCATTCCTGTTCGTAGCTTCATCTTAGAAGGTTCCAAGAGCCCCCTAACCCCCTTAGCTGATCTGTAGGTGTCATATGCTTAGTATACCTCAAGTCAAGATCTTGGAGCAGATATTTTTGTTAAATTTATTCCTACCAAGCCACTTCATTGTAAATTCATATGTCTATGAACATCACAGGCTGGTCTCTGTCCTGCCTTGGGATAGTTCCAGTGGAAGAGGAGGAAAACAGAGACCATCTCCCCTGGCCTAGCTCAGGGCATGACCCTCTCCTTGATCATGACTGATTTTGATGATACCCCTCATCAGTATATCTGAGCTACCATTTCCTGTTTCTATTGGACCTGAAGTCCTCACTGAAGCAGAACAATTGTGTTTTCTTCCAAGCCTGCCTGTAGGCTTACAGGTTGCACTCACAAATGAAAGGGGGAGTATATGCCAGGAGGGCATCCAGTTCTTCATTTCACACATCCAAGATTGCAGTGAAGCAGCTGGTCGGGAGCAGTGTGATGTTTACTGAGAGAGGCTGGGCTGTCCCCATCCTCAAAGGGTTGCAGGACCCAGCTGCCCTCCTCATTGACCCTGCTCTGAGTGAGGCTACAGACCTCCTGAGGCCCCTTTCAACCTATATATTACCCTGTGACCCTACGAGCCCAAATTCCCCTCAGGGAACACCCAGGGACCCCCTCCTCAGTACTGGGTAAACGGGAGATAATCACATCATTATTTTAGAGGGCTGGACATGTTCTGACTGCCAGCCTCTGCCTCTCACTGACAAACATTCCCTTCCCCCTTTTGCCAGGGATAACACCATGCCCTATGCATGCTTATTCCCACTGCTAGAAACCCATTTTCTTAGACATGGTGTATCTGTCCAAAAAATGAAATAAAATAAATAGTGTCACAGGTTAAAAGGGATTAGGTGGATGGACTCATCTCATTACTCACACAAACCCGTCAGCAGGAGCTGGAACCTGACTATGCAAACAGTACACAGCCCTAAATATCCTAATGTATTTTAGAGTGGTCATTTCTAATTAGCACTTGAATTCAACACCCTACTTAGCCTAATTAGAGACATAACAAAAAGCTGTTTGAGCTCACATGCATATTGAATATGCAGATCTCTAGCATCTAGTGCTGCCCTTCCTGAAAGAGCAACAGCAAGCAAAGCCTCTCAGCATCCAGCACGGATGAAAACTGGTCCCAGCATGGATGTAAACTGGTCCCATGAAGCCAATGTGTTGAAAATCTGCACCATTAACTCCATTAAGATGCTTTAAATGTAAATCTGAAAGGTTTTGATGAGAGTTGTGTTACAAGGGGAAAAGAAGGCAAACCCATGGTTTAAGAGATACTGTATTTACTTTTTGCATATTTAATCCAGAAGATTTTAAAGTCTAATTAAACCAGGAAACAGAAGGAAGGTAGATGAGGAGGTGGAATGAGGGGAGAGAATCACAGAATCACAGAAATGTTTGGATTGGAAGGGACATTTAAAGGTCATCTAATCCAACTGCCCTGCAAAGAGCAGGGGCATCATCAGCCAGACTAGGTTGCTCAGAGCCCCCTCCAACCTGGTCTTGAATGTTTCCAGGGATGAGGCATCTACCACCTCTCTGGGCAACCCACTCCTGTGTCTCACCACCCTCATTGTAAAAATTTTCTTCCTTATTTGTAGTCTAAATCTACCCTCTTTTAATTTAAAACCATTACCCCTTGTCCTATCACAACAGGCCCTGCTAAAAAGTCTGTCCCCATCTTTCCTATAAGCCCCCTTTAAGTATTGAAAGGAATCCAGTCACACAGGTAGCTATTTCAGAGCTGGTGACATGAGGGTTAAAAGCACTATGCAGCTCTGCAGATCTGCCAGGCAAGACAAAATAGACGTAATTTCTAAACCTTGTTTTTTCTAAGACGAAGCAAGCACACCCCCCGCACATCCATGAAGCATGGAGCAAATGCTGAAAAACCGCTCCGCTTCGTTTGTACGCGCCTCATTTTCGGAGATGGATTTAGCCAAGTGCTGGGAGGATTTCATTGTGAATGAAGCGAAGGGGTGCTATCGGCTCCATGGAAACCCGACCAGCAGCTGGGATTGGCGGGCCGTATCCAGGCTCAGCAGCAGCCATACCACCGAAAGTACAAGTACTGTTAATATTTAACACGGCGCAGGGACGTGGTAAAACCTAGCAACCCCACGGCAGCAGTTATGCAATTCTCCATTAATAGCTCAAAGGGATTCAGCATCGTCTTAACACCACCCCTCCACATACACCCCCGTTTCTATAGATGAGGGTTTTTTTCTTCCCTGTTGCTAAACCTTAAAGTGAGAGGAAACAAAGAAATTGCTATTACATAATACAGACTTACAGCCAAGTCGTACTCCTGCTGTTTTGGAAACATTTCGGGGGGGCCAAGTCAAAAGCTAAGGAGAGCCATGTGATAGGATCTTTACTTATCCTTCCTTCCATTTTCTAACTTCGCAGTTAAATACATTTATTTGTTCCAAGATCTGTTGGATCTCATCTATTACCGAGCCATTAAGTAAGCAGGATTTTTGGCAGCGATAATTGTATCACACAGGTCTACAAAAGGTAGGATTATGCATTGTCATGATTGCTTCATTTCTTAAAGAAATACTGAGGTTCTTTGAGGGTGGGTGTTTGGTTCAGGCATCACACAGGCTTTTCACACTCTACATCACCACCAGGCAAGCGAAATCCACCTCAGTCTGCAGGGACATGGGGTAACACCAGCAGTGGGCTCCTGGAGGTGCTTGGCTCCAGCGTGGAGCTGGCTGCAGGGAGAATATGGGCATCCTTGAGCCCCTGCAGCATCTTAGGGCAGCCTTGAGGGCCCAGGATGTCTGGACGGCCATCAGGCTTTGTACGGAGGCCAACAACTGCTGCGCCACAGGAGTACTCTTGCTCTGCTGTTTATTCTCACGTCTGATAGCGCAGCGCAGCAGAGCCTGGGTGATTAGAACTTGCGTCATGGTACGTCTCTCAGGAGACATCTACTGCATTTAGGTTTGGTTTTGGTTTAATGTTTCTGAATACAGTTTTAAGCATCTTACCCAAGCAGAGGACAATGATCCAAGGAGGTAAGTCACCCTAAAGCTGCTCAGGATCTATCCAAAAACATATCTGCAAAAATAGCATTTCTGTAGTCAGTGGGCTGTCCGACATAAAAATGGGGGAAATGGAGGGCCTGGTGCACCTCATCAGAGAGACTCAGCTTTTCACAGGACAGGTCTGAAGCTCTGTTGAAACCCCAGTTATTGGGAGGAAAGCTATGTTTTAACCAAACATCAGACAGAGTGCTGCAGTGGCACCTGGAGGACTGCAGACGTTTATGGCTCTCCTGCAGGATGCTCCACCATGGGCAGATCAGTGCTCTAAATTTCCCATTAGCAAGTCCTCATACATCTCTTTCTGTGCCTCAGTCCTCTGAGTGTAAAGTGGAATCAGTATTTCCTTATTCCTTAGGGCTGTTGTGAGGACACACAAAGAGCTATTCAGTGTATAATAACATCTAAAGTTCCCACAAAATAATTTAAAATACCTCCAAAACCCAATCCTCAACTCCAGAGGAGTACAACTGCACTTTTATTGCTGCTTTGTGTTTTTCCTACATGGAAGAGGGGCCTTCTCTTATGTCCTAAGCCAAAATTCTTGGAAAGGTCTTGAAACAAGATAATATATGTTGTCTTCTTCTCTTTTCTGCATTAGCTAGCTAACCATCCTAGGAAAACAAGCCATAAATCAATCAGAAGCCTAACCTACATTCTGCCAATCTGAAAAGCAGACTCTGCCCCAGGAATCTAACCACAACTCATTAAAACAATGGGGATAAAGATGAAAAAACAATTTCATCTTGCACTTTGTAATTCAGCAGAGCTGCAGAGACATCACACATGCAATCCTCTCCCATGAGCTTCACCATCACCTTAAGTCCACAGTCTCCTCCTGAGCAGTAACATGCAGAGGGCTCTGGTTTCCAGGTGCAGACAGGGTGCAGCCTCCAGCTCAGCTGGAGACAATTAGGGCAGCTCAGATTTCTCCTATAAAGGGACTGAAAGTCCCTAGCAGAGGGCTTTTCAACTTTTCATCTCTTGTATTCTTGTTTTTTGGTCTTCTAGCAGAAATAGGGCTCTTCTAGCTTTTGCTTAAGGTAATACTATTAGCCTTTGCTTTTAGGGGCATTAATGCACTCTGTATGCCTGCTTTTAGCTCAACAAGGGAGCACAAGGATCAGGCGGGTTTTGTTGGGTAAGGCTGACACAGACTGTGGTGCTAGGGCTCCTGGCTCCCAGCATGTCCTAGGGGGTCTTCAGCAATCCCACTGGCAGCAAAGCTGACCAGGGTGGTGATGGGGAGGAAGGCTGTGGGGCTGGGATGGGTCTGTGTGAGGGCAGCAGCCCTGCTCATGGACAGCATATTGAAAAAATAATAATATTATCTTGGGTTGAGGTCTAGCCTCCAGCAGGTTGAATGTTGGTGCTGTAGAGCAGTCTGTTGTTTTCCTGCAACCTTGGATGAAGAACTGCCCAACATGGGCATGGAATGGAGGAGAAACTGCCAGAGGGATAATGCTATTTGAAAACACAACCTGCTCTCTATGCAAACAGGTAAACTATTAAGGACTATGAGCCTCTAGGTTCTCCACAACACTCAGGGAACTTCCATGAGCAGTGCAGCAATGAGGAGGAAACACCATTTTCAAATGCACCTGTGTCCTCAATGAGGTTAATGTATCAAATGGGGACTAGTCATCACAACAAAAACCTGCCTCAAAAGACAGAAATGGGGGGAAATAGGAAAGAAACCCAACAAGGCTGCAAACTCTTTCTGAATTTAAGGGTTCTGATCACAAAGCAGTATGGAAAAGCAGGAGACTCATTAACAGTTTGCAGTCCTTAATGAGTGACTAAGAAAGAAACTTTGCTGCAAAGAAATACTACTATTGCTCCAGGACTTCTGATTTTTTAATTAGGGATTTTAGGCTCTTGTAAATCAAGATCAGAGCAGTGCAAGCTGTGGAATACCTGTTCCCAGAGCAGGCCAGCTAGAAACAAAGCCAAAGCCAACAAGTTCCCCAGACTGGGGGTTGCAGGGGGTATCTGGAGGAAACAGCTATGGCTGATGCTGCAGGCTTCCCTGTGTAGTCCTTTCATTATTTAGGCAGAAGACACACACACCCCCTTCTCCCCTCACTTGTACTAAATCTAACCTTCAGTCAGCCAGAGGAGTGTCCTGTATTTTTAATACCTTTTTTGCACTTCATTACTTGAGGGTGTTGAGTAAACTATGTCATGGGTGATGACATAAGGGACAGAAGTAGTTGCAGGGCAGTATAAGTGAAGGGCAAATTAAGATGTTTAGCACACGGGCAGGAGCTGTGTGTTTGGGTTGAGGCTGGGATTTTTTCAATTTAAAAAAAAATTGAGAAAATTGCCTTGCCTCTGATGAAATAAGGACTAAGACAACTTTATCTGGCCCACAGACTCCCCCTGCTACTGCTGTCTGCTGTAAGAAAAGCAGACGGGACGAGTGGGCAGAGTCCGGTTCTTATGTAAGGATTGTATGGCTGGACCTGCCCTGGAGCTGCAAAGCAACTGACACTGAAATTCAGCCAGTTTTGTGTTGTTTCTGCAGTGCTGTCCAAATGTGCTATTGCTATTTTGGCTTCATTCATTTCTTTCCCCCTCTCTATCTTAATTGCTATAGCTTCTTGACTTCTGGTTGATGGAAAGGGTTAAATTGTTTATTATACTGGAACTTGATTTGCAGAAAAAGGCTTGGATGTTTTTGTGTTGTGTGTGACTGGCAAAGCAACTGTGATTTCTGCTACTGTGGTTAATATTTTGAAATAATCTTTAACTGTTTATGCAAATGGAGCTTACTCTGTCCTTCTTGTGAATTACTGAAGTCTGTGTAATTAAACCTTAATGACTGGCCCATGACTCGCCACCCACATCTCAGGCTTTTTGCTCTCTTTTTATGATTGGGTGATGGAAAGTTTTTATGTGGCGGATGAGGTTGGAGATAAAGCATAGGAAAAGCTGTGCTGCTGTTATGAAATTATTTCTCATTCCTCAGTCTGTGGGGACTTGCAGACATTTTCAAAAATAAGGGAGGAGCAGTCTTAGCTCACGAACACAGGAATGAGATTCCTGTTCCCATCTAGCAGCAAAGTGCCCTGATCACATGTGAGGAAACACAAATGCTAGGCTGGCTGTGTGCGTTATCCCCTGTGAAAGAGGTGATGGGAACCTGTGAGAAAACCGTAGTGACCTGACATCTTTTTTCTTCCATGCATTCATTGTAATTTTATTTGCAGGCATGTCAGTGCTCTGCATAGGGATCTCACCTTGCTTTAAATAACATAGGATGCTATAGCACAGCACTGCACGGAGGTGCAGGGAAAACCCCTTTCTTCTCAGTAGGGTATGAAGACTAGATGAAAAATTCCTACATTCTCAGCTAAAGACTTGGAAAACAACTGTTGCTTTTAGCATGCTTTGAGAGGTAACATTCCCATTTCATATCATCCTATACCACACCTTCCAGATGAAAGGGTTCCATTTTCAAAAATAGACACTTGAAACCTTTTTAAGGCCTTTCCAACAGCTGTCTTGGAAGATACAGAAAGCTGCAAGATGGCAAGTAAGAGTTAGAGGTGAGTTATGACTTTCCATAGCAGAGATGCTGCAGCCCATCACTGACAGACTGAAATATGTCTCCTCATTTGGAAGCAGGACTGCCATGTTCCCCATCTAGTCCTCAAGTTGCCAGCTAGCCTTGATAACTATTTAGACTTAAATATTCCTTGTAGAATATGATGGTAATGAAGCCTTCAAAACCAATGTGTGGTTATCTCTGGATGTTGCTTTGAAATCTGACGTTGTGAAAGAGAAAATAAGAAATCAGTGGTAGGGTTGACATGGAGGATGATTGCAGCCTTGTTCAGGAAAGAGTGGGGCTAGAAAATTCACCTCTTCCATAATTAAGCATAAAAACATCACACTGCATCATTGCAAAAGCCCATTTATATCCTGTCTTTATTCAATGGCCAGTACTTAGGAAGAGTGTTAGGACGAGGCAAAAGTGGTCAGACAGTATCTTCACAGCTGCCAGTAATTTGCGACATTTGATTTTAGTTGTCCTCAGTGGACCTTTTTTCAAGAATTCTACAGCTTTTTGAATTCATTCATATTTCTGGTATCCATAACATCTTGCAGCAATCATAGATGTTTTACATGAATAGAGATATGGGCCAATTATGTTTTGGTAACACTGAGCAAGTTCTTGCAAATACTTCTCCACCTTAACAGGAGAGCAGACATCAAATGGTATTTGGCTGGACTCCAAAACAAATAAATGATGCTGATGTTCAGAAAGGAAACACTGTTGTCCTTAAATAGTCAAGCATTGTTCTCAGACTTCCTGCAATAATCTCTGCCTTTTTACCCAAAAGATTCTTGACTGTGTGGGTCCTGAGACTTCTCTGATGTCTGCCTGCTGCATATTTGTAACATTACTGAGTTTTTATCTTTTTTTTAATTCTTTGAACTATCCTCTGCCTAATACACTGCATGTAACATTTGGTGACACGGGAGGGTATGAAGTGGATATTCTGTGTAACTTCCTAGATAAAATACCCATAAGGTGATATCTATCTATAAAGCTTGTAATTGCCAGTCTGGCTAGTACCAGGGAGACGCATGAACTAGAGAGAAGCTACCCCGGTGATGCAGCACATGAGCAATGTATGGCAGTGTCAGTGAATGATGGGATGAGGAGAGCTATTGGGGACTTAGCTGTTTAGTCAGCGGTGCTTGAGTGTACGCAGCAGCTCATAAAGGCAACAGCAATTTTGGGGGAAATTATGGTGATAAAACCCTGAGAGGAAAGTGTGACTGAGATGGCAGAGTATCCCAGAAACACATGGAGTGATGTCCAGTGTGGCTGGGCACGGAGGATTTGGCAGAAGGTGATCTGAAACAGCTGCTCAAAAGCTTTCAGAGCCATATAAAATAGGGAATGTCATGGTGGGGGAAGGATGGGGCCGGCCGCTCTCGTGCCTGATGGAAAGCTATTGCCAGCAATGCAGGAGGCATCGTCATGGGAGATGATGACCTGGGACCCAGCCAGAGTGAACGTCCAACACCACAGCAGTGGCTGTGTGCCAGAAGTGTCAGTTGTTCTCTAGAGCTGGATATGAGAGAGGAGAAAAACCCTTTAGCCCATAGGGCATGAGTTCTCATGGGAGTGGGGCATGTTTGCCTATTTATTACTTCAAGGTCTGATCACTATAAACCATAGATAAACATAGTTCAGGAGCTTGCAGACAAAATAAACCAAGTGGGAAACTTGTGTTCCACCCCAGCATCTATATTTTTCTTCTGGGAATTGATTTTTTTTTTCCTCCCTCTAATTATCCTCTTTCCATCTAGCTCTTACTCTTCAGGAAATTAGTGACTGACATAAAATAGGGTTGTGACAGATACACCCCAATCAACATTTGCTGGTGATTATTCTTCTCTGCACATTAATGGAGCTGTGATGGGATGTGAGCACAGAGATCCTCTCCCCAGTGCCTCACCAACTTAGGTATTAAACCTGCGTGATGTGGGTGCTGGGAGCAGTCCACAATCACAGTCTCTTTTTGTGGGACATGATCCCTTGATGAAGAGGGGTTGATCCTGCATTTCATTTTGTGGATGAGTACTGGCCCAGGCCAGCTGTGCTGTGAGATGTCAGCAGCTTCACCTGGCCCTTCTCCCCCAGTCTTTGAAGAATGTATTAAGACATCCTCACGTGGATCCCAGCAACGTGGTCCTGTGATCTTGCAGTGGTAGATAATGCTGGTTGTGTGTCACTGATAAATTGAAGCATCTGCCACCAAAATATATTACAGGATTTGGAGGCTAATCTGACATCTTTGCTGATGGGTTGTCCTATTCGCATATCTTATTTAAGTTATGCTTACAAATACACCATGACCTACGAACACTTCAGTAATGGGTTTGAGCCAGGAATGAGTTGTGCTTCACTGAAGTAATTATTTATTCGCTTAATAGTGACTGATGGTTTTGCTCAGCTGGGAGCTGTGTATAATTAAAACCATGGTCCCTTCCCCAAGAGGTTTCCAGTCTGAAAGATGAAGCAAAGGCTGTGCCAGAAGTTGTGGGAATCCCATGTGCCCATATCGGATGTTCAGAAAATTAAATTTTTTTAAAATAAATTGTGAGCTCTTTGTGTACAACAGGAGACACAGGCCATTTGGGGCTAGTGTGTATTCAACACAGATTTTTGTTCATATGGCTACAAGAGTAAATGAGAAGTGGCTGCCGTAGGTCAGAGGTTCTCCAAAAGCTGTAAGATAAACTCAAATTTGAAAAAAAAAAAAAAAAAAAAAAAAAAAACACCTCACTCTGAAACTATGTTCCATGTAACCTGAGGACACTCCAGAGCTGTACCCCTTAAACCCAGCTCAGGCAAGTGTGGGAGCCAGTGCCCATTCCCCCACGCAGACCCCATGCCCCAGGCAGAGCAGTGTTGATCAAAGAGACCTGGTCTAGAGCAATACCTGACCTACAGCTGTTCTGCAGCTGCCGGGATCCACTGCCTCTCCCCAGACCTGAAAAAGGGTTTGTGTGCCTGAAAGCTTGGCTGTTTTTTACTAATTATATAATTTGGCATAATAAAAGCTATTACCTCTCCATACAAATCTTGTGTCTCTCTAAATAGGTTGGCACATTTCCTAATAGAACCAGAAACTGCTTCTTAAACAGAAGTTTGACCATTATTGTTATTAAAATGGGAGAGGAAATGGAGGCTCGTTCACAACAAAGTGATATTTATTGCTCAGTTTAATTGCTTAATGTAAAGCGCATGACTGGGGATTTGAAGGAGCTGATTTGCAGTTTGGTCACCCTTTGAAACAAAGCCATGCGTTGTGAAATTGCATGTTGAAACTCAAAGATTGAAATGGCCCAGGCAGATGGGAGAGGAATGGGAGTTGTTAGCTAAGCCTGAAGCAAGCCTGCATAATTCTGCTGGGAAAAATTCATCCTGGAAACACACAGCATCGGGACTACTGCCTGTCCGGACCTTCAGGCAGGATGGGGGATGCTGGTGTGGGATGCCCAGCAGCTGGCTCAGACCTTTCCCACCCAGCCAAAATTTGCGGGTGGAGGCTGTGGCTGTGGAGGGGGCCAGGCGGGTGGTGGCATGTTCTGCACAGTGCAGGCAGGTACCCTCAGGGGAGTAGGGCAGGTAGCGAAGTTGAGCAGGGGGGATGCAAACACAAGTGATGGCAGCCCCAAATGTCTGAGGTGTCCGTAGGTGCAAACAGACACAAAGTGAAAATCTGCCCCGGTAAATCTCTGACTTCTGTGCCACAAGTGCTACCCCAGCCCCAATCGTGGCCACACTTGCCTGCAGAAACTCAGCTAAGCTGTGTTGCCAGTGCCACAGTCGTGTCTCTTTTTTTAATGGTAAGTGTGGTACAAGGTGTTGCATTCAGTTTGAAGTGTAGGTTTAATTCATCACCCCAGCTCCCCTCCTTTTCAGAGGGCTGCCAGGTACCACTCACACTCCTGGCACCCCACCACCAGCACCCCATAACCTCCTCCTTGGCTGGGGCTTGGCCACTTTATAGCTCAGACGTTGGGACACACATATGTTTTATGGCCTCAACACAAATAGGGGATAGTTCAAACACGTATTTTCTGCCTGGTTCCTCCACAATGAGTGCTGAAGCCATTTCCCACGAGTGATTCAGCAGTGTCAGGGGGAGCAAGAGCTGCCCTGCTCCAAGGTCTGTCAACAGACAATAAATCCAGCATGACGGCAATGAAATAATTTTTTTGCATGCTTAGAAAGCTACTTTTATCAGTGGCAGTGCTGATGGCATGACTTCAGGAGGTGGGGAGGTTTGACTCCCAGGCACAGCAGCTCCTGGCTCTGGGGAGGGAGAATTCGCCTTAATATCCACATGTCCACACTGATCACCAGCGAAGACTGACCCCCACAAACCTGAACCCCATTCTTCAAACAAAAAACAGTCCAAAGTCCATTTCCTATGAACGAGAGTGAGCCTTTTCTCTAAAGACACCCTGAATATCACCCATCCCACCATGCTGAGGGCTCCCAGCACAGCTCCTCTGCAGCCAGGCGAATGGGACCCCAGAGCTTTCCAACAGCGGTGTGGTCTGCCTTAAGTGGCGTCTTGTTTTTTATAATGTGACCGTGAAGCTCTGAGCTATTCCCATAGCGCTCTTAGTAATCAGCCCTGGTATGTTGAAAGGCATATTTGTCATGTCTCAGCCGGTCTCTCAGAGAAACAGTCACAGGTCAGGTTAGTTACCTAATTTATATGTCAGGAGCTGCAGGAATGAATCAACAGCATTTTTTGTATTTTTCCAGACAGTAGCTTGATATTCCCGGCATGTTGAACCTGAGGAGTTCCCTTGCTTTTGTGATCATTTGCAATCCCTCCTTATTTGGCTGATGTTACAACAATTCAAGCAGAAAAATGTGCTACCAGCACAGAGAGCCAACGTCTCCCTTGTAGATGACTCTCTCCAAAGCGACTTGCTTGCATGCAGTCCGTTGGGGCAAGAACATCCACACGCGCCTTGGTGGGAGTTCACCTCTTCAGGGGTAGATGCCAGGAACCAGTCTGGGGATCGTCCCCAAGGCCGGGCAGCAGCATCATGTCCCCATGCAGAGAGAGATGGGATGGTTGGTTACTCCCTCCCCATAACCTTAGCCATGGAGTGGGCTTTGCTCTGGGGGCAGAAACGGTGGTGTGTGACTATGTGAGCACACTCTGCTGTTGCAAACACAAATACAGGCGCACACCATGGTGCAAATCCTTCATCACAGATGCAATTTGTGTGCATGCAAAAGTGAGAACATTTTATTCATAGAAAACATAATTTGCTAGTGTGGACCACCCTCATCATCCTCATCCCATTAGAGCTCCCAGGGGATGGCCGAAATGAAAGCAGAGAGCTGGGGCGTGCCACCCCCAGCACCAGGGCGAGAGGCTGACCAGTGCTGCCACATGGATACTCCTACTGGGACCGAGCACGGTCCCATCCGAGGGATTTCAGGCAGATCTTTTCCTGTATGTGAATCTGTGTTTGTTTATTTCCATCCGACCATATGTGTTTGGGAAGATGGATAGGAAACTGTTCCTGATGGAAGCAATATCTGAAACAAAAAGCAGTAGGCTGTGCAGTTCCCTAAACTTTGTTTCTAAACATTTCCTAAACTTTGTTTAGGATTTGTTTCTAACCACCACGATGCTTGGTGAAGCAGGTGCAGGAGGAGCCCTGCTGACAGGGACCCTTGCCGAACGGTGCAAAGAGATCAGCAAAGGCCTCGATGCTCTCAAGGCTTAAAAAAGGTTTGCCTAGGCTCAGGGCTGCAGGGGTGACAAAGGGTTTAGCTCACATCTCTGCAAGGGCGTCTCTGTGTTTGGGGTGGTGCACGGGGAGGGTTTAACTTCGGGTGTGAGGAGGGGAGCAGGGCAGGGCTGTGACTGCATCTGAGCACAAACCGCTGTGACCCTCCAACAGGAAACACAAAGCAGAAACAAAGTGGAAGATGTTTTACAAAGCGCCCATTTACTCCAGGCTAGCAGGGGGATAAAACATGCAGCAAGGAGTGGGCTGTGCCCCTGTGGACCGTGGGAAACGTGGTCAGGTGGGGAGGAAAGAAATAAATCCCAAGAGGCACAGCTTGCCATCACAGGGAAACACAGAGGAGCAAATTATGAGCTTGTTTTTTGCAAGATGAAAGATGGGCCATTAGCTGCCTCTGGAAAATACTTTCCAAACCCTTTTGTGCAGCAGTTTCTCTGCAGAAGGGCTCTCCCAGCACCCCAGGCATCCCGGGTGGCGGCAGGGGAACGCCCCGCGGCCGGGGCTGGAGAGGTTTGAACTTGAACTTGTTTATTTAGATTTGACTTTGCTCTTGCTGGAGTCCCTGGACTTAGCCCAAACCTCAAAAGTAAGTTATAGCCAAATATTTTTGAGGTTGGTAATGAGATACCAAAGCCTTACTTAAAAAAGAGCTCTCTCTCAAATTCTCCTGCAGCGTGCGGGGCCGATGCTCCATGGGCGTAGCAGAGCTGGGCTTGGGGGTTGTGGTGTTGCCGGCCGACCTGTGCTCAGAATCTTCCTCCCATCTCTCATGATGGGTATGGCCAGGCACCTCCAAGTGAGCCAAATGCTCACTATTTTCACTGTAAAACAAACATTTGAACACTTCTGTCGTCATACACCCACCGCTCAGGGTTAATTGTGACAGATCACGTCTCTCCCCACCCTAAACTCCTACTTGGCGGCTAAAATCTCCCACTTTCCAACAGCCTAAAAACATGGCGTGACCTGCGAAGCCTCTTCCAGGCTGCAGCAGAGCACAAACCGCTCCGGTGCTCTCTTGTTGGCCTCACACAGAAACACTGGCCACGGCACTGGCCGGGGCTGACAGGACAGACTCAGGCAGAGAAACCTACACTAATCCACCCGATCTGCTTTGCTCTCTAATCAGGATCTGGCCCTACATTGCTTTCTCTGCTTAATGATACTGATTTTGTGCTAGGCTTGCCTGCTGGCATATTTTTTGCATTGTATCTGTATGAAACAGCAACCCTGTGAGAGTAAGGATAAATGTTTTGAGATCTTTAGGCTCTGGTGCAAAGCAGCATTACAAAAATCCGCAGCCTCCTTGGGAAAATAGTCAATGATAAATTAGATGCCACTGCCAGCAAGGGAAAGGGTTAATTGCTTTGGTTTCCCCCTGATACTTATGCCTAATGCCAATCAGATCTGGAACAATAAGAATAAAATATGATTGAAACCTCTGGCTCTTCAAAAAAGTGTATGTTTTAATTAAATTGAGGACTAGCTGGTTAATCAGCACAAGGACTAATGGTCTGATTAGCAGGAAATGCCTGGTGAAAAATAGACTGTCTCATCTGCTGGGCTGGAGGGAGAGCCACGAACTGGGGACACAGCCCAGGGCTGGGGGAGCTGCGGGTGCTCTGCAAAGGGCATCCAGGTTCAATCCAAGAAACCCCCAGGGAGGAGACACAGCCTTGATCCCAAGATGTGCCCATCAGGGTGGCCTTGGAGGGAGATGCCCCCCCAAGTGTGTCCCTGCCCAGGGTCCAGCTGTGGAAACCCTCTTCAGAGAGTGTCACAGGGGACCAGGGGATGCCAGGGGGACAAATGACACCTCTCATCTCAATTACCTTTGAGAGGGAGAGTACAAGGATGAGGGAGACAGGATTACAAAATCAATTTGAAATTTATTGCGTCAAGGGGGGGAAAAAAAAAATACAACCCACCACCCAAGAAATAAACTTTAAAAATTAAAAAATCAATAGAGAAATGTCCTTCTGGCTGGCCCTTCCCCCACCATGCAAAGCACAGGCTTCCTTCTGATTAAAGCTCAGCCTGGAGCAGTTTCGGTGGCAGGAGGCCAGAAGAAAGCTTAAGGTGCTCTCTGCAGTTTAAGGTGGAGCTGTTTACATTGTCTTCCTCAGCAACACCAGGTTCGGCCATGCAGCAGCATCCTCTTGTTTACACCCGTTACACCCTGGCCATGCCACAGATCTGGTTTACGCTGCCTGACGAGCAAAGTCAGGCTTTCAGTTTGCAGGCGCTCAGTGAGAGATGAGCCTTGGTGGGGTTTTGTTTTGCTTGCAGCTGCCTCTGACAGGTCTTCACTAAAAAAAAAAAAAAATAAATAAAATCCGAGGTGAGAAGGAAAGGGTTCAGGAGTGATTTGGAACCAAACCCTACAGGAGCTTTGTCCATGGTGGCCTCTGACAACCCCACTTTCCCCAAGAATCAGCAAGCACCCAGCACGGTCCTGCTGCTTCCTGGAGGTGCGATAGGTGCTATGGCTCAAACACCCTGAGAAACACCCAGAGGAGGAGAGTTCACAGCCTGCAAACAAGCACAAGGCTGTGTAAACGTCAGGACAGGTTGAGGGGCAGGAAAGGGGCACTGCCTGGCAGGTCCTGACCCGGAGAGTGGGTGCAGCCCCATCATTAAGGGTTTGCTCCAGAAACCAGGACCAACACAGCCCGTGCAGGGACCTGTCCCAACCCCTGGTGTTGAAGTATGACATCTGCTTGATGTTCTTTCTCTACATAAGAGGATGCCCTGGCATAAGGTGATGGGTCTGATGCCCAGCAGGAGTGCTTTATCCCACCCAACAGTCCTATCTTTGCCCCGTGAGGGAAGGAGCACTGGAGACCCTCGACCCAAACCACATGGGCCTCTCTGCAAAGATAACTCACCCGCAATTTGGGGGAAGACTCAGCCAGGGGTTCCTGGCATCACAGCTGCCTCCCTAACCAGACCCTGCACCCTACAAGAAAAGCATCTCCAGTTTGCTCACCTGTTATAAAAATCTCACCCCTGGCCTCCCTGATATGGGTGTTTGTAGTCCACAAACATTTACTGACACCTATTTGTGCTCCTTTAACTCAGGGCCAGCCGATGTGATAGCATTTCACAGTCTTTTAGCTCATAAAGTGGGAAAGACAATTTGGGTGTTTCTTTTCAAAACAAACACGGGCATCACATGTATATCGGGTATAGCATTAAGATTGACAAGGTGCTGCCTTCCCAAGGAACAACTTTTTATTAGGAAATTTACTGTGCATTTGGTATTATCGGGCAATAAAGCTGTTAATGCCTATTCACGTCTCATCAGCCATAATTGCTTGGAAGAGAGAGCTGCATCGGCAGCCGGAGCTGGGGCCCACTGGAGTCAGTATTTGCACAGATTTCATCTGACCTCGGGTCAGCCAAGCCCCTGGGAAAGCCTCCCTGGAGGGAATCCATGGTGGGGCGTGGGGTGCTTTTCCTGGTCTGGTAGGGAGCAGCAGCCCAGTGAGGCTGAGAAATAACATATGGGGGCGATGAAGACACTAGCTGGATTTAAAAAGGGGCCAATCTCAGCTCTGAGCCCTCCAAAATACACACAGAAACTGATTTTTTCAAACCTTCAGTGCCACCCACCCCAGTTAAACGTGTCATTCGGCATGTTGGCAGAGTGGTGGTATCTCCCATTTGAATCTAAATACATAAGATTTCAGATCTAACCAGGTTATAAGATAGCACGTACTGTTTTTAAATTGTGCCTACTATAGAATAAGTCTTATATAGATTTTTCGGGGGAGGGTGGGTGTTGTTTAAAGGTGCTGCAGGGAAGCAGGTGAAACCACTGAGCAGCTCTCAAAAAGCCCCAGATCCATCTGCATGGAGCCATCATTGAGACTGGAGAGCTGCCAAGCACAGAATCTATAAATCATGAATCAAGCCCCCCATTCCCATCCCTAAATCACAATTGTTTTAAAAAGAAATAAAACATATTGGTTCTTTTAATTTGCCTTTTGGAGTCTGTGCCTTTAGGCACATTTTCCAGCTTTTCTAAAACACGTGGACTAGAAACTTCTCATTTCTCAGTGAAAGCTGAGAGTCTCAATTACTTGCATCCAAGAGCTGCAGCTTTATGAAAAATTCCAAATATCAGAAGACTGGTAATAAAATCACAGGGGCTGGCAACGCTGAGACTCCAGTTAGTTGCAGGATATTTCTTTTATAAGCGTCCAAGAAGAGTATGCACCACTGGGATGCTGGTCTGCTACAAGAGTAACAAATATAACGAGTTTTGGTGAATCGATGCAGAAAAAGACCTAAAGTCTATGTTCCTTGGCCAGGGTGTTCACATTGCCTTTTGGACAGGCAATCACCATGTCAGTGGTAACATGCACAGGGATTTAACTGGGAACAGGGCAAAGGTGGCTGGCACTTGCACAAGGGTTTTTGGCAACAGCAGTGCAAAGCACCTGGCAAGGGCGAGCGGGAAGCGGGGAGGTGCCAAGGGGAGTTTGGGGTTTAGTAAAGAAATGCTGAGGCTCAGCCAGCCCTTCAGAGAAGCAGCCCAGTGAAATTATGTGATATTTGAGAGCTTTTCTTGTTCAGGTCCCAACTTGCACCCCTATCAAAGCAGCTTTGTTGACCTGGGCTGGTCTCCAGGCATTGGGTTTAATGTCACAGCCCTGACCACAAGAAGTATCTCAGGATGCGGCGTCCTGCCACGCCTTGGGCTTTCTCCTTGGACTTTCAGTAGCCTCCATGGCAGCACATTTTCTTCTGGGTTTACTTTAGTGACCATGTCCTCCCAGCCAGGCTTGGTGTCCCAATGGCACAAGCACCCCAGGGAACACCACCCACCTTGGTGGCCCCAGAAAGGGGACACAGGGAGGACAAGCCACAGTGGGCCGTGCCCTCTGCCACCACATCTCCCTGGAGAGGCTCCCCACTGCCACTGGAGGGGACAAGGACATCCTCACAAGGATTGCATGGTGGAAGCAAAGCATCTTTGTATGGCCCAAACCCAAAGGAACTGTGGGGGCTGAATCCTCCTCTCCTCCTCCCCAGGTCTGAGCATCCCTGGCCATGGGCCACCCCCTGTGCAGGCAGCATGAGGGCTATCTTTGCCTTCACAGAGAACATCTCTTGTCACTATTCATGGAAATGATGAGATAATGGCCTGAAATCTTGGTTCCTTTAATATAATTGAAAATGGAGCTGAACTGCAACTCTAAAAAGGAAGTCTAAATTAGGTTGCAGAAGAGAAAAGGATATTTGACAGCAGGAGCAGGCTCTGGAAATGCAGTCATTGTTTCTACTTATGGGTTTTGAAATGTAAATAATTTAACACCCAGCTAAGCAAAGGAAAATCTGCTATTTTTGGTTTATTCTGAACAAAGACAGCTGTGTATTCTAAAACATACAGTTCAGCATTAAAAAAAAAAAAAAAAACAAAACAAAAACCAAAACCCAGAAATAATGTTGGTGAGAATTTCTTTAGGTATTTAAGACCCAGTGCCAGGGTCTGGGCTTGATGTGCCTTGCATTACACTGCTATCTTTGCAGTGATCTCAAGTTGTACCAGGTCATCTCAATAAACCCATAAATAAATTATCTGGATGGTCTAATTCTAGGGATTCATTAAATATTTCAGCTGAAGGATAGAAGCACAGGGAGAGTTGCAAAGGCAGCATTTAGGTCTTCAATGAGAGGGCACCAGGGCTTGCATGGTCAGGCTGACTCCCGGTTAGGTGTTAGATTTGGAGTCAGAGCCAGACGGATCCTGTTCTCATTAACGAGATTCCCATGGCAGCAGCTGCTGCAAGGTACCAGCTGTATTCAGCCCAAAGTATCATGGGAAACTGGATTGTGATTCAAATTCAGGTCCCCATTAAAATAACGAAAGCTATTACAGACACACGGGCATCTCTCTGGGACCTGAAGATGAAGCCTCTTCCTTCAGAGACCCTAACAGAGTTATTGTGCTTTTAGTAATAAGCACAATCAGGCCTGATTTGTTTTGCTGATCTCTCAGCTTTCTCAAATACACATTTTTTTAATAACTTGCTGGGACAAAGGCTTAAATACCTCCTGGCTGTATACAGCCCCCTGCGAATGTGACTGCCTTCCCAGGTGTTCTCTCTTACCTGCTGATAGACCCAGCAACAGTTTGATGAGATTTTTGGTAAGATTCACTCTTGGTTTTTTACTAGCTGAAACCAGGCATGATGATTAAACTCCATCCACCACAATAACAAGAGTAACTGCAGTACTAGGAGTAACTGCTGCTCGTTTTTAGCGTTCAAGGGCTCTGGTCACACGAGACCAGCAATACTGTGCTGAAGCTCCTGAGACAGGAAATCTTTTCAGGTCAGGGGTGTACTGCCAGGTCCCTCCTCCTGGCCCAGTCTCTGCAGAGAGGACACAGGGGCCAGGGAGGAATTTTTCCCCAGCACCAGAGCTGAGCTGCCCATGCCGAGGAGGGGCTGCAGATTTGTGTGTGATGCACATCCACCCTCCTGCATTCCTGCACAGAAGGGCAGGTCTCTCCCGGAACTACTGCTCACCCCATTCCCAGATGGGGGTGGTGGTGCAATCTGGGCTCTCCCAGCCCCAGCCACGGCTGGGAGACCGCAACAAGACATCACAAGCCTTCCTGGGGAGGAGAACCCCGTGCTGGCGCCCGCCCTGGCAGCGCGGGTGCGTGTCTCAGCCAGCCGGGCACATCTGGGACGAGTCATTCCATGGATGGAAAGTTAGATAATCTCCTTTAGAAATATGTATGTATATCTTGGGCGGCCAGGGTTTCCTACACAGCACAGAAACCCTTCTTGCCATTGCCAGGCTACCTGGCTGTAAACACATTATAGAGCTGGAGGGCAAAACATATCGGTGCTGAGTCTTCTTGGAAAACCTGGCCCTAGGTGTGGGGAGCACCTGGAAATCTTCCTCCCAACTCTTATGTTAATCCAGCCCCACAGGCCTGCTGAAGCTCATTGAAATTCAAGGGAAGTCTTCCCATTGAGTTCAGCCAGCCTTGAATAAGGTCATTTTTCTCTTCAGCGGGTTTTTTTGGGGGGTTTGGGTTTTTTTTTAAACCTATGCTTACTCTGGGGGAAAATGTATTTAAACACAGAAGTGCTGCATTTGCAGCCACGCTCCTATTGTCTCCCCAGTGGCAATGCAGCTCTGTGAAAGGCTTCGCTCCCACAGGGAGGAGGTTAGAGGGGATGGCCTCCACTGCAAAGGTGATCTAGCCCATTTTGCCTCACTCCAAACACACAGAGACATTGTGGGTCCAACTGGGCTGACATGGAGTCAAATATTGCTTGGGCTGCACTCATTTTGCATGTGAGAGAGAGATAGTCAGTCAAAGAGGTTGTCTGGCATGCCTAGGATAAGATTTTCCTCGGTTTGGGTGTTGATCTGGACTCCTCTCTATGTGTGCTTTTTATCTGTGTACCAAAATGGTTCAGTTAGATCTTGTATGAAATACCTTATCCAGGGAACTCAAAGCACCTCTTCAATAAGAGTTTTTCCCATTCCTCAGATGGAAATGAGACTTACCTAGAGCTGCACACAACACTGGTGGCTGAGCTGGGAATGTCCCTTAATGCTACTTTGTTCTCCCTCCCCAGGGCCACTGTGTCCCCTCCTCACCAGTGCTGATCAGTCAGTATAAATGCTGCTGAAACTCAGACCTCCTTTTATCCCAGACCATCTCCCCTTCCACATGACTCCTGTGGTTGTCATGAAATCATCTTTGTTTTGGGTGACAGCAAACAAAGATTTGGCAGTTCTTAGCCAAGACCATAGGCAAAGAATCCATAAAAGGCTCCAGCACCTAATGTCCAGCAGCCACACTCCACAACACCTGATTTCTGGGAGAAAAGTCCTGGTTCCCACAACCTTCCCCTGAATTCTCTGAAGTTTGTGGTTGAAGGGTGGAAGGTCGGTGGAGGACCCACAAGTGAAAAACCTTCACCGCTTCTCCCCAACCAGCTTTCCTCTGTCGGCAGCTTTATCAACCTTGCCTGCTTTGCCCTGGGAGCTGTTTAGACTAGACAAGCAAGCGCTGAGTATTCACTGCTTCCCCCCCCCGCCCCTCCTTTCCTGCTGAGTATCTCTCCGATCTCCCATTCCTCCTCGGCAGCGATGCTGCCTTTCCCGCCTGCAAACACAAAGGCGAATGACTCAGCCCAGGGAACACCAAGTGCTCCAGATATGAAGCAGATGGGATTGAGAAATCTGGTACAAATTGTCTTTTTTTAATTCATTGAAACTTTCTTAAACGCCCCCCAAGACTGCTTTCTATATTCTTCATTAGCAGAGACGAAAATGAAGCTGCTTCTTTGCAATCCAGGATTTTGTAGTATCAGCCATAGGTGTGACTTTGCCCCATGTTATTAATAAAGATGGAGAATATTGCAAATAGTTTCAACCTGTGAATATGTGCTTGGATGCTGGAATTAATTCACTGGGTGAATTTTGATCCTTTCTTCATGCTCCACCTTTCTTTGAATGTTCATAGAGTGCATCATACCAGAATTAATGTCTATAGAAATTGACTTTTGCAACAGGGTGAAAATGGATAGAAAATTTGAGTTTCTCTTTTCAAGTTGAATCAGATGAATATTTTGAGTCAAAGTAACAGAATGTGTCATGGGTTGAAGAGAAATGGTCAATCAAAATTATTCAAAATCCATGTTTTGACATTTTCCATTGTAGTGAAATGATCAGATTTTGCTAAATCCTGTTTCTTATGACTATGAATCATGACACAAGTTTTCATTTTCAGTTACTTCTATATTTAATGGATGTGAGTAGGGTCCTACAGGGCCTTTGGGGATGTTAGCATCCAGATGTATTTGTTCCCCTTTTCCCTGCAGGATAAACTCCTTGCTTTTCCTATTTTTGGTGATATTAACTCACAGAACTTGCATAATACACCAGGGGCTGGAGGCTCTTTTTGCCTTATGCGAGATTTGCTCGGTAAAATTTTAGATTTTGAAGTTATGTTTTTTGCTAGATGAATGTATTTTAGTGGAGAATTCCTTGTGTTGTGATGCTCACAGAAACACAAATTAGTGTTCAGGCAACATGCTTTTTAAGCATATACTGATGTTTTTTAATTTCAGCCATATCTTGACAACTAAGCCAGGACATAAATCCCATATCCTGTGATCAATGTCAACTAATCATCTAGCTCAAAAAAGTGATACTGAAAAATCAGAATCAATCACATCAAGCATAACGAGTTAAAAGCATTTCAAATAATGGCCAATGTTGGCGAAGTAACAACCTGCTTGCAGAGACTCCACAAGGAGAAAAAAATCTAAATTCATTGGATAAATTATTTGTTGCAAATTATTTCTTTAGCTCTAATTAGTAATCTTCATTTTACACAGTAGGCCTCTAATGACCTGCTTGACAACTATGATGTCTGATAGACAGTGGGGATTTGCATGAAAATGAGTTTTGTTTTCTCCAATCCCAGTCATAAAACAACAACAGTGAGGATGCTCAGCTTTACCACTCAAAAGGGGAATAACCAGGCACCCAAGCTCTTGGTGAAAGGAGATAATTCAGCTATATTTTGGGAAATAGAAAAAAAACAGGAGACACTAATTCAAACAAAAAATAATAGCACCCAGCACACAAACAAGCCTAATCAGATACGGTTGCTAAGTGGAGTCATGTGAATAACAGATGATGGAGCAAAAGCAGAAGATACAGCCCTCAATGAAGACATGGTGACCCAGCTCTAATAGGTCTTGCACTGTTGTTTTCTGCAATTGAATAATCTTTTGCCTTTTTACAGCAAGGGTTTTTAAATGTTGGACCTATTTCAAGCATGTTATCATCTTCTGTCTGCTGATAATTGACAGGCTTTGGATCTTGCTCTGGCTTGTATATCCTGAATCCAGATATATTCAAGCAGAAGACGATGCTCTTGCCAGTCACAAGCAGCTCAAATAAGGTTAAAAAAAGAGCAAGAGAAAATCAGGAAAAGGCAACAAGCCTGATGTCCCTCCTGCAGCTCTAAGGGTTTCTTTCACTGGGATTTGCACTATTTTTTTGTGATTTCAGCAATGTTATTCCCAGCCCAGTTCAGCACATCTCGTGCTTTGACAGCTCACTGCACCTGGAAATTATTACTTGATAAAAACTGGCAACTTCTCATTTTGGAAGGTTTTGTTGGAAATGGGGCTTTATTCTTATTTGCATTCTAGACTTCTGCTGGTGTAAAAGGAGGTGAAAATGGGTATAAACACAAGGTACAAGAAGCACTGTAATACTGCCTGTGTGTTGATGGACAGTATTCTTTAAGAGTCTTGATCTGGTTGTGCAAGTAAAGAAAAGGTGGAAGGTTTGTATTTTGGCAAGCAGATGCTGGGTACACGTATACAGTCTGTCATCAGACAAGCTGCCATGGGAGCCCTACCCTCGGATGGTGAATGTGAACACGATGGCTTGAATTACTCCAGTAAATGAGTGACTATTAGGATAACTGAGGTCAGACTCTGACCTCAAAAGGAGTCTTAGCTAATCTATTTTTTAAATTATTTTATTCAAAATAATATTGTCTTCACATCAATTTGTGAGGAAAAAGGCAATTTTTAGTTGCTGGTCATCCCGTTCACTTGATTTTTTTCTTTTAATGGCTTGGCAAATGATCTCCCAGCAAAAAAATTAAAAGACGTAATAAACCACTTTCAGCCACTTCTCTGTGAATTGATCCCACTCCTTCTTCATGTATTGTTGATCTTCTAATTTAATGACTTGTCCAGAGGGCATACACAATTTTGTAGGAAGTAAAAATGTCACACAAGAAAAAAGGAGGAGAAAAGAGCTGAAATTTCTTCCCTTGCCAGGCTGCGTGTCCCATATGGGAAGCAACACCCAGAGCTAGTGCTGCTCTGGGCTGGGAGGAGGAAGGATGAAGAGGAGCGTGCCTTCATCCTGACCACATCAGTATCACTGAACTTAGCCGGGGGAAGCATAAATCATTCAGGGGTGGACAGACAGGCAGCCAGAAATACATCCACACAGCCAGCATGATTGCAGGAGTATATGTTACCAGAAACCCAACCTAAAAATAGGTCGAGGAGGGCACAGGGGAGTGCTGTGCAGCTGGCAGCCCCCACTCAGGTGAGCTTTCCCTGCACAACTTCACAGGGGCAGCAGCAAAAGCAATTTTTCACAGGTGGGAGTCGGGAAGAAAGTCTTTGTAGTGCTGGTTCAAAGGGGCAATGACTGGCCGGAGGCAGCCGCAGTTTGCAGCATTTAGCTGATTGGCAGTGGCAACCTCTGGCTGTCATGTACTCAAAAACACAGAAGCTGAAGGGTTAGACATGGCTGTGCTTGTGGATGCAGCACTTTAATGATTTATTGAATTCTTTTGTGTGTTGGTTGTATATTTTTAGGGTCAGGAGTTGCTGTTCTAAAAAGCTCTGTAAAAAACAGATGTGTAAATCAATTAGTTTTTAAAGCATGTTTTTATGAGTTGGAGAAAACCTGCTCAGCCTCCATGGGCTCTCTGATGCCAGCCCAAACCCGTAGCCCTGATGCTCATGCCACGCAGGTGTTCAGCCCTTCAAAGCTCCCCCCGGTGAAATTCAGCCACCTCTGTGGGAGCTCTGCACGGGGTGGGGAGCACAGCCTGGATCCCCTTGCCACAGCCTGTGTAGAGGGAACACATCATGGCTCCCTGCTTTTCAGTCCTGCCAAGGGACCAGAGAAGATCTGCGTCTCCAGGAGAGGAGGAAAATAAACAGCAGGCAGCAATTTCTGCATGTAGGGGGGGAAACAGCCAATGGGGTGGCCAAGGAAGGGATGGAGAGATGCAAAATGCAGCAGCTCGGAGCAGACAGTGCAGGAGGAGAAGTGGCAAAAAAAAGTCCTTTCTAGGGAGTTTCTGTTAACATTTGTGACACACAAAGCCAAGCCACGACGTATGTCCACAGCTCTATGTATAAACCCTGCCTAAATCTACTCCTAATCTCTTCCACGTTTAGCTGGGCTGATCTGGGCTGCAAGATCTGACAGCTCTTCTGAGACCCAGCAGAAAATGGGGATGTCTGTGGGCTCTCCAAACCTCATCCTAACCCGGTGACTCCCAGGCTCAGGCTGAAGCAGCGAGTGGTACTGAGACCAAAATAGCCATGCATGCCTAGAAAGTGATGGTAGCTGGGGTCTGAACCTGGCTCTGCATGGTTAGGGTCATGTGTCTTGTAGTTTAAAAAAGGAAACCATCTGTGACTGCGGGCCAAGGTCCTCCGTTGTCATAAATGGCCACAGTCCCACTGAGCAGAGTTCAATCTACTTATACTGGCAAAGAATTTGGCCCGTCAGCTCGATAGAACAAATCCTGGACTCCTCTTTGACTCTCTAGGTTTCTGTCTCATAGAGCCACAGGACTGTGTCCATAGATAGGAAGACTAAGGGAGCTTTTTCACTGACACTGTAAAAATTGCCAATACAGGGAAAGTCAAACTTTTCATAGGAACACACCCATCCTGACTGAACTTTCTTTGGAAATGGTTACTCAGCAGACTCGAACCATAAAATTCTCCCCCAGCAAAATTTGCACCCTGCCATAGCAAACAGTTGAGTTCAAACCACGCCTGAGCACCAGGGATGTGAAAAAATTGGGAGGCAAAAACCCCAAATACCAGTTCTCACTGCCTGTGGGACTTTCACCACCAGGGAAGCATCTTAGTAAAGGGCGATTTGCTCAGCTGGGATGTTCCTCTCACTGGGAGGGTGGAGAAGGGATTTGGTTTTGCTTGCTTGTTTTATAAAAGCTTTGAAAAGCTTTGGCTTCCTCTCAAATTCAGGGGAAGAGCTGCAAAAATCTAAAAAAAAAAAAAAAACAAAAACCAAACCAAAACCCTTCATGGGTTTTGAAAGCTCTTTCCTGCCCTGTTCCAGAAGGCGCTGTTAATTGTAGAGCATTTCAACATTTCAATTGCAGAAAGTCTGACTATTGAGTAGAAGAGTCTTTTTGAGCCTAACCAGCTGTGCGGGGCTTTTGTAAGTTACTCTCCACATCGCAGAAGCTCAATATAGTTAGCATTGCTCAGAATTTTTATTGCCACTGGTTGTAAATATGTCTATATGCATATTTCATTGTAGAGACCCCTATGAGCATCTAGGAACCCAAAACTTCCCTTCCACACCCCAGCCACCGAAATTAGATTATATACTGATTGCATAATTACTGTATAACAAGGGTTGCTCAGCCTCTCAGCGCACAATGCCTGTTTTCATAGCATTTTAATATGAGCGACATAATAGGCACCAGCTTGAATAGCCGCATGCCAACGAGGCATTGCATTCCCCAAACCAGCTTGAGTTTGTAAAATCTGGTCCAGCTGCTCAGCTCACAGAAGGGTGATGAGTAAATGCCTTCCAGCCCTCTCTGGGCCGGGAATCAGACCAGGCATGGGGAAACGCTCCCCTTCCCCAGCCTCAGGTGGGCTGCTTGGCGTATAAAACTATCTGGGTTATTTCTTCAGGCTACCACAAGCCAGTTACATTAATGCTGTGCTCTTCACATGTGTTTTGCCTGCACCAGCGTTTGCAGATCTGGACTGATAATGCTGCCACTAATAATGCTCCAGCGGCTGCTGCTCCGGTCTTTCCTCTTTGCTCTGAGTGAATGATTTAAAATGGCTCAGATCCTGTGCAGGGCTTGTTTTTCTAATAAGTTAGGCAGCAAATTTGCTCGTGTATTCAGCTCTGGCTTCATCCTGAGTCGTATGGAACTGGAACAGCCCATAAACAGCAATTTGCTCATCTTTTAAGCTTTATTGTTTAGGCAATGGGTTTTACTTGGATAGTTGAAGACCAGCCCTCTCTTTGCACAAAATGTTTTACCGGCTCCAACAATAACTGCAACCCGTTCTTTCTGCTTTGCATTTATTTGCAATTAAAATAAATGGACCAAATGCTACCAGATTAAATGAACACAACATTTCTGGTTGATTTACCCACAGTTCCAACAGGTCCCGTCACGCGGCAGTCGCTGGGTGTCCTCTCTACCCGTTGCATACTGCTAACGTTTTGTCTCTTCTTTCATAAAACACAAGTCCTTCATGGTCTTACTGGATCTTGTTCTCAGCCTGTCTCTGGAAGGAGCACGCTGACGCTGTATAGTTGTTACGGGAGGGTGATCCCTAGTTCTGCACATGCTGGTGTATTGGGGGGGGGGGGTCTGCTGAGGGACGTTAGCAATGCAGCAGAGCTGGAAGTCACTGACTCCTCTGAGAAGAGGGGACAAGAGAGGGATAGAAGAGCGGGTATCTCTCCATACTTTCTGATGCATTGAGATGCAGCATCCCATCAGCGTACTGGCAGCAGTGCCTGCCTTCCCCATGGCTTGAGGCACTTGGGGAAGAGGGAGGGCACAGGTCAGCCTCCATGAGCTTACAGATGTGTTTTCCAGGCAGTGATTGGGGATGGCCAGTCCTGTTGGCTCTGAAGGTGAGTGGCATGGCCAGGGAGCAGATTGCATCGTGCCCTTAGCCAGCCCTCGCATCCCCACCCTTGCAGGGAGCAGCCCCAGCACCCCATCCTGCCCAAGCAGCTCCATCCTTTGCTGGATTGACATGGTTTTTTACCTTTCTTCCTCACCTTGTTCCTTTGCTTTAGTGTCAGACTCACCACTCTGTGAAAATTAATTAAACAGACTTTTCAGGTGCAAAATGTTCTAAAAAAAGAAAAGAACCTTAGTCATAAAAATTGTAATTGCAGGTAAAGAGTATTAATACTTGTACATCTCTGGGGAAAGCAATGACTGGTGTGATAAGAAGACAAATGACTTTTCAGAAAAGTTTGCCTGCCCTCCTTATCTAGATTGTGCTATTTTAAGTGTGGAAGGAATGTTTTTATTTTATGAAAGCCCCCCAGCAGCCAGTGATGGTTTTAGCTGGCTCTCCAAGGACACATCAGTTTGCACGTTGCAATGGCATGCGGTTCAGAGCAGCACTCGATTATTATCACCGGTTCGGTGTATAATATTTCCTGAAGAGTCAGAGGATATAATTTGTTCATAAACAAAAGGTTTCTAATTTAAAAAGATTATAGACTCCACCTGTGGCATTGGTCCTTTATCACTGATGAAGGGGGGACCTGAACAACTGTGAAGCAAAAATGCCAGTTCTTGGGACATGGACTATTCCTTGACTCACTGAGGCTGGGGTGGGAAAATCAGGAGGCAGCATTTTCCACGCCACCTTTGAACATTTTCCCTTGGAAATGTTGCCTGAAGAAAGGCCTTTGAAGGGGATGTGCCATTTTTGCAAGGGCCCCAAAGACCTGCCCCAAACGGCTGCACCACTCGGCCCGCTGAGGCCACCAAGCAGCCCACAGCCCCGTGTCACCTCCCGCAGCTGCTGGGCACCATCTGCACACAGGCCTGGAGACCAGGGCCATGGAGGCGTAAGCGGTTATCTAACCAGCTGGGTACTTTTTCTTTTCCTCAAATGAAATCAGCCCCAGCTCAGAAGGAAGCTGCGGTTCGGGCTCCGAAGCGGGCTGTAGCTCTCGCTCTGCAGCCGTCGCCATCCGCAGAGCTGGAAGCAGTAGTTTAATCTCACTGTGCTGCGATTTCCCCATTTCCTGTGTATTTTGGAGTCTATTAATGAACCCAGATATTCTCGCATGGGAAAGGCTGCCCTTGGGTTTCCTTCACATGCCAAAGGGGTTAAACATGTGATGTTGGTGAATCTGGCAGAGAACAGTTTCTTTATTGTAAACTTCCTGGACGCCCTGCTGCAAAGCAAGGGGCTACGTTATTTAGAAAGAAGCTGAACTTTCAGGGCACATACTGCATTGCAGAAGTATTGTGTCTCACCCCCAAACAGCAGTTCCCCTTCTCCCGACTTAGCGGTAACGTAAGGGCCCAGCTTTCAGATGTCAATGCCAGGAAAGTCATCCCTTGTCTACATGTGCCACAGCTTTCGTCTTATTGCAGTTCACGGGAACTGGGAGATCACAGAGAAGTCAGCCTCATTGCAGCGGTCTTCATCAATCAGTAGCACAAGAGAGAGGCTGGTACATGAAAGCGGGACTTGATTTGAAACCATTTTCTTGTTCACTGAAGGCAAGGGCTTGTGCTATCTGAGGTCAGAGTGGAGATTTCTTTGGGTGTAGGAGAATGGGAAGGGAATTGCTGACATCCAGCTGGGTAAGGCTGGCGATTCCTGTAGGTGGTCTCCTCTTATGTCAATAGAACATCTATCTCAAAGGCTTTTAAGTTTTAGTGGATCTGAAAGATCACAAATTTGTCCAAAGCTTTTACAAATTTGTAAGTTTTATTAAATTATATTACCCAACTGGAGAAAAATTTTGGCTGGCATTCCCCCTTGTGCATCGTTCCAGCTGCATAGACCCCAGCATGGAAACCCTAGTTTTTTGGTCTGGGGGGTTTTGACAAGTGTCTCTGCATCCATAGCAATAAAGAGGTGCTATTTCTCAAACTGCTTCAAGGTCAAGGACTACCAGTATCTGCACTGAAGAAAGTCCTTTTTTCAGTGTCAAAGAATACTTCTTCAGCACGATGATGTTAGGACTAAACTATCCAACTATAATTGATTAGCAGCTTTCACGGACAGGATTGCAAAGCACTTTGTGAATACACACTGAATACACAGCTGCACTGAGCTGCTCTGGGACGGAGAGCAGTGGAGGCACAGACGGTCAGCAAACACGTGGGGCAGGAGAGGAAATGCCAGCGATTCCCGGGCAGACGTCCACTCCTGCCAAGTATGCCATCGGGCCTTTAATATCCCTGCAGAGCAGATATTTTTAAAGTCTTTGCTAGACCTTAGAAAAAACCCCAGTTTTTTAAAGTCTTTCTAGACAGATGTACCCAACAGAAGATGAGTGTATCCATTTAGGTTGGCCTCTGCCCCACCAGGGTGCTGGCGTGATGCATTACCAGGTCAGTGTGATCCCAAACAAGCTGAACATTTCAGGCAAGAGCGGTCACGGTGTTTTCAACTTCATCTATTTTTATCAAAACACACGGGTTGCTTTGAGCACCGATGCATTTGGCACCCAGGCGTATCCGCCCTGTAATTGCTCCCGGCTGCACACACGCCCCATGCCCCAACTGTGGTGAAGAGGGCAGGGGAAGACCTGCAGCAAAATGAGGATCTCTCTGCTCAGAAAATGGACATTTTGACAGACACCCATCTCACATTAGAAATGTTTTGATTTCGTTTCCTCTGCAGAACATAAACAGATTTTGAAATCTCAGAAGTTGCCATGAAACAAACCCGTTGTTCCCCGGCCAGCTCTAATTATGGCTCACAACCAGCCTTTGCCTATTGAAGTCAGAAATTATACAGGGGAGGATTCTGGCTCTGCACAGATTTGTATGGAGAAATGTGATTTGTCACTATCTTTTTTAAGAAAAGTTAACTCCTAGGTTAAAGATTTTTGTTTGTTTGTTTTCTCTCCCTCCTTACTACCAAGAAATACCTGCAAAAAATGTCATACATGCAGTGTAGTAATGGGAAGGGCTGATGTGACCATGGCATGCCCTCTTTTCTCTGACTTTCATCCCCAGGAGTGTGGGGGTGCAGCCCTGAAGGAACATTTCCCACGTGCTTCAGCACAGCACAGCCACCCTGAGGGCTGAGCAGAGCCCAGGGCGACAGTGTTCCCTTCTTCACATGGGTTGGGCGTTTCCTTCACCCATGTCCCTGTTCCCTTAAATCCACAGGCTGAGGCTTTCTGAGTTGTCTTGGAGATTTTAACCCCAGCAGCAAAAAAAAAAATAAATAATCAAACCACAAACAAAAGAAATGGGGCATCCAATTCCTGCAGACTTCTTTAAAAATATCAACCTTGACAGCTTTGAAAATATCACCCTTGTATTTCTGGGCAGCTCATGAGATCAGAAGTGCTGACAAACTGGAGAGAATTAGGGAAGAGCAAGAAAAATGATGAAGTGCTTGGGCAGAGGGGCTTCACCACAGTGGGAGGAGGCACCGAGGGTCACATGGCTGCATTTGAAGAGTAAAATGTTCAAGGGACAAGAGGGTGGTTGGGTATAGGTGGCTGCTGTTGAGCAAAGCAAAAGTCAGTGTAGCAGCGCACCAGGAAACTTTTCTTCAGTGTAAACTTCAACCCGTTGTGAAACTTTCTCTCTGGTGGAAGTGCTGGAAACCCCCTAGTCCTTGTCAATGATAGTGGGGATGGCTGGAGTCCGTGGGCAGCCGCGGGACGACGCGCCCCATGGCAGAATAAAGCTCTGGGGAGAGGTGGTGTACCCAGGCTTTTCTGATTTATCTGATCGCATCAAAGCAACCCGTCCTGCAGGGCCCGGCACAGGCAGCGACATGACTGGCAGCCAGGTTTTGCAGAACACAGGCAGGAAAAGCCAATTTTGCAAATGGTTGCTTGAGTTACGACAAGGAGTGCAAAGACCCATTGCATCTACACGCACTAAATCTTCGGCATCAGGGCTTCATCTAAGAGAAAATCCTAATTTCACTGTCTGATGCAAAATGAGTTGATGGCATTGTCCTATAAATATAGGACTTCTTTCAAAAGAATCAGTTCTGCTCTTGACCTGAATCCAGGCTGTTAGGTTTTTCATCCCCTCTAATCACGATTTTATCATCCCTGCTACTACATGTATTTTTCTGCAGTGACTAATTTTGAAGATGGTAAGCTTGCTGCTGAAAAATAGCATCAGAAATGTATGGTTATAAAGAGTAATAGGTGCCAAAGGCACAAATCTTACAGCTGCATGAGGGGAAAAAACGACAGTCATCTGACTACAAAACTATTTGCATCCCATCTTTGTCTTAGTGCTTCTGTAAAAGAAAAACAATCCTTCTTTTAAAGTGTCTAAGGAATAACATCATAAACCAAAAAAACTTCCAAGTTACAGTTAAATTTCCTTTGTGGTGTCTGTAGCAATCCCTCAAAAGGGTTAGCTCTGAGTATTTCTTAATTTTGCAAGGATAACACAGGAAACGATTGCAACTGTGTTGGGTAAGTACACCGCTTGTTTTTTCAATGAATTCTTTGTGTATTTGGTTTCCATTTATACTTCTGCATTTTAGTGCACCAAAACAAGTATTTCTGGTAGGAGCAAAGGAAGCACTGAATTTTTTCCTCAGAATTGACACGTTGAATTATTTCAGTCAGCTTTCAAGTTGGCTTAAAAACGAGGGTCATCATTTGGGAGGAAAACTACCTGGTTTATTTCTCATTTTCCCAATATGATGTTTCAAATGTAAAACCCCAGTAACATTTAGAAGTTCAAATGTGTTTATCCCTGTCCTGCGCTCTGCAGTACTCATCCAGTCCACTCTTCAGGAAGGACAACTGCTATGTGATGTATCGGACCCGTCATGACTCACCTCACATATCTGAAATAATCTGAGAAATCATTGCAGGCCTTCCTTATTGCAAGAAAAAATGGGATTCTTCACTGACAGAGGATAAATAAAGCTATCATGTTTTGACCACTGGAAATCTTCAAACAGGGGAAGAGATCACATTCCTCTGATCATTTCTTCGTGTGTCATTAATTACTATGATTATCTTATTGCCAAATCCTTTGGTATCTGAAAGCCTTTGCAATTGTCATCTTTAAAGCCGTGAACCAGGGGCTGCTTCTCCTGAAGCCCTCGATGTTCACCCTGCCGGCTCTTAGGCTTTGCTTTTGCATGTTTGTGGAGATTTGGGGAGTTTCCAGCCCAGCAAGCAGCAGGGCTTGTTCTTCTTAGGGCAGATGCTTCCAAAACGCAGTGGGAGCTGGGCACACATGTTTCCAATTATCATATAAGAAAAAAAAAAAAAATTTACATTTTTAGAGGTTTCCAGATATAGGCCTAAGTGTTTATAAAACTGCTTTCAGCTTTTAAGAATGTATTTCCTGGCTTTGAAGCTAAGAGGAGCCCCTTGACTTCATGGGACTTTGGATGGGATCCCTGACTGCTTCGGAGCTCCAGCACCAGAGCAGCTCAGAGCAGGGGCTGGTGCCCACGGCTCCAGTCGTGTTGTGCCAGGGATGAGGGGGCTGGCCCTGGCACCAGCCTGTCAGCCCCACTGACTGCAACACCTTGATCAGGGTTGTTTGGGGGGTTTTGTGCTGTTACATAGGACAAAAAAATGCTGTACTATTTTCCAGTCTCTGAGGAGGCTTTGGCCAGCCCTGGTCAGGAGGCACATTTGTGTTCAGCGGTGTAAGAGCTAAAAAACACAGAGGATGCTCAAAATTCCAGTGTGGGGAATTAGGGGGAGAGAAGAGAAAGGTCCTCTCTTGGGACACCAATGCTGGATCACTCCCTGATGTGACCTCCTCCATGTTTTGTCCAGACCCCTTATAAATAACATAAAAAAGCACCGTCCATTCAGTCTAACTAGAGTGGCTTGTGTATTCATGTTTTAAATATATATATCCTGTCCTTTTTGCCCTTTTTGGTTTTTTTGCTTCTTACATGAGTGGTGAGAACCAGTGTTCTGTTTTATTTTCCTTCATTTCAGCGTTTGATCTACCTCCATGGAAAGTTGCAGTTATTCCATAAAACCAGTCACTGAGGTAAATAATAGCAATTTTACCCCATAAACCTGATGAAACTGTTGAAATACATTAAAAGATTGGAGCAATCATTATTAATATAAATTACAAGAAAACAGAACATTAGCTGGATGTGTTATATAACCAGAATTTTTTTCCGAGATGGTTTTAATTTCAAATAAATAACAGAAAGAATTTTTCCAGGAACATGAAGGTTAGTTTTATAACACCAGTCCATCAGAAATAATGCCCTGTCGTCTCTGTTCTCTGCCACACACACTGAAGTGTTCAGACTCTAAAGCGTTGGTTTCTCTTCTTCAGATACAGGGAGAAAGTACTGATAATGAACATTTCATAAAAGCACGGAGATCTTTATCAAAGGAAAAGATGCATAGTGCATTTTCAACGTTGTTATTGTTATCATTATTATTACAGTACTTTCCTTTACAAAATTATTATTTGATGTTTAGGTTTCCTTGAGAGAAACATCTGAAAAAGATCGGCTAAGTCAAATCCAATGTTTTTAAAAGGCACTTAATGAATTTTTCTTGCTGTGTTTATGTTGAGAGGTTATTTATTTGTAGATCATCTGTCATTTTTTGTGCAAAGTGTTTGGTTTTTAATTCTATTAGGAAGATTACTTGTGCAATGGTTGTATGTTTTCCCATAGAGGCAGTCCTGCAGGAGCTTCCTGCATGTTGATTTAATGCTTATGAAATAGGCCTGTCTGGCCTCCCTGGAGACCAGTTTTGTCTAAATAAGTGGAGATACAGCCCTTGCTGAACATGCCCAACGTGTCTGCACACCCCAGTACACAAGGACTGGGGCAGCCTCAGCCCCGCTGTGCTGCTGGTACACTGAGGGGTTTGGAGATGCCCTGTGGGAACTGGAGTTTTGTTCTCTGCCATCCATGGGATCCTTCAGGATAAACCCACCATGGTTAGGTAGACCCTGATGCCCCCAAAACACCCATCATCTGGGCTGTGTGGGGCCAGATCCTGCTTTTTCACAGTAATACTAAAATTCAGCCTGTGTAGGAACAAAATCTCTTTCAGTTCCCCCCTATTATTGACGGAAGATTTCAGTATCTTAATTTCCTGAGGAATTCCTGCAAAATTCCCCAAGAAATTGCATATGGCGGAGGACAACCACTCTGGGTCAACTCAAATATTTTGTCTCAATAACACAGCAGATTTTCATCCCCACTTCACCCTTCCCACGTCACATGAGAGCCGGAGGCAGACGCAGCTCCTGGACCACTCAGCACACAGAGCTGTTCCCATGCCAGAGGAAAGTAAATAACAGCGATGGCAAGAAGGGGAATGGCTGTATCCTGCACTTCCCCTACCCTTCCCACCCTGCCTCCCAGCTGGTCGGTGTCCATCACTGCAGGGTGATGGCTGGGAAAACTTGTGGGACAGGCAGATCATTTTTCACCTGGAGATTCAGTTCAGTCTCTGTCTACATCACCCCAGCAATTTAATTTAATCGACAGAACATTAAACCATGTCACATTACTATTAAAAATAAATGGTATAGACCAGACATCTGAAAATCAGTCAGGGGGAAGGAATTTTTTTTTTTTCCCCACCCGGTGTCTCTTTTAACTCTGCAGAGGCTGTCAGAGCCAGAGCAGTGGGTAACTCAGAAAACGTCAATCCAATTGAGGAGTTTATCACTTCAGCTCTCCTTTCCCTCTCTTCCCTGGCCAATCGGCGTCTGTCAGCACAACCCCATCTCTCATTAGTGACGAGGCAGGAGACGAGGCAGTACTTGGGCGATCTGACAGTTCAGGCCCTGGTTTTTACAGATTGCCTTTAGCAGCTGAACTTGTCAGACATTTTGAGTAGAAAGAGCAGAAATGAGTAATGGAGGCATCTGATTATAGCCATAAAATTCACCCAACCCCAAAAGGATGCGTAGCTGCTCCAGAAACCCCAAGCAGATATTTTAAGGCAATCACAGACTCCAGGACTGACGAGGCTGCTGCCAGCAGTAATAAACTCGCGATCAGATCTCAGCAAACACCCAGCCCCAGCCGTCTGTTTTATTTGGGTGAGGTGCAGAGGGCAGAAATTCCCTTTGTTTATTTTCACTCCCAATATCAGGGTCTGCACAGAAACCCAACGACTCAGGGCTGTTGTTAAATCTTAATTTTATCGCCACTCCCTCAGGGGATCAGCTTGAGTGCAGTTTTCTGCACTCCTCAGGGTTTCTTTGGAGGACAAGAGTGTTTTGAGATCCCCAGGTTGTCATTGCATAGCTATATTACATAAGGCACTTAAAAGTCTGCCTTTGTCATCCAGAAGAAGTGGAGGTGGCTGGGAAGCACATGGATGCCTTGCAAGCCAGTATTGCAGCGCTGCAGTATCTACCCCTCTGTTCCTCACAAGCCAGCTTGGTCACCTCCTCAAGGTGTGGGTCTCAGAAAGCAGAGTTATTTCTCATTCCTCACCCGAATTTTACCTTTTACCTGAATTTTGACAGCACTGACAACAGTTTTGCAATTTGCTGTGTTTCTGCAACAGGCAAATGGGGAAGGTTTCAGGCTGGGCTTGTAGAAGCAAGGGAGCGGATTTCTCCTCCCATGATTAAACCCCTAAAACTGGGCCTATATGTCCTGGAAACAGAAGGATGGTCCTTCCCCAGGTACTCATGATCCCTGCACAGACACATACCGTAATGTCACACGGCCAGACAGGAACACGCTGGACCAATACCAAACTCTGCTCTTGGTTTCTCCAAGTGAGTTGGTAAGCGGTGACGTCTCCAACTGGAGGTCAGACCAACCATGCAAAATGTAGGCAGTGAAGCTCACCAGGTTTGTAAACCGAGACCAGCATAAGGAGCTGTAAGACGAGGCTGCCCAAACCAGAAACCTCATCCCCAGTGGCCTGACTTGGTCAGCCCTCGATGACTCTGAGACAGCTAAACCTCCATTTAATCCTGAAACATTAGATCCTGCACCTTTTCTTGGTCATCCCAGCCAAGGCCAAACTGGTATGAGGAGTTTAATGCTGAGACTGCCTGAAAATTTCCTATTTGCTGAGCTGAGAGGCTGAGGATGCTGGAAGGGGGAGAGCCAGGGCTGACATGGAGCAGTGACAAACTAATGGCTTTTAGTGCTTCTCATTTATTTCTTCCACTTCCTTGGGATACTTTCTTTCAAGGATTTTGTTTCCCTTTCTGCTTTCTTGTGATTGCCTCTGATTGTTTCAAACTATTAACATTCAAAAATGTTTATCTCTTTCCAATATTTTTGGCAGGTGTTTTCATTCAAAAACATCCAATGAACCCAGCCTGCATTAACTGATCTGACTAGGCAGTTTTTAGATAAAAGCAAAGGCAAGGACACATTCTTATTTTTGCTGCTGCTCATCGATGCCCACTGAATATATATGTATATATTCCCTGAAAGTAAGAGGAAATGGTCCCAAAGAATTAGCAGCTGCTCTAGCTGGACCCTTAATACCCATTACCAGAGGATGCCCAATGATATTAGCAATAGCAGAGCAGTACTGGTTTGTCTCCTGTGGTTTATATGCAATTACAGAAGAGGCAGTTCATGACCAGCCACTGCCAAAAGCGGTGCCTGCTCCGACATGTTCACCCTCGCTGCGCTGCCAGCACCCACCACTGACACCTTCGCTGTCTTCGATCAAAGGGAAACATGAGGAGCTGTTTCGCTTGATCTGAAGAAAGCTTTTGACACAGTTAACTATAGCATATTAATTAACAAACTTCAACACCAAGGCTCCTCTGATGCAGCTCTCAGAGGGTTTCGAAGCTGCTGTGAGGAGGAGGGAGGGGACAACGATGGCTGTCTATGGGGAGGTTCATGTCTCAGGGTCGTTCACCATCACGCAGATACAGCATCCAGACACAGGAGTGGCAGCTGGGGTGGTGGTGCAGGGTGCTGGGAGGGGATGGAGCTGTAAGGCATCCTCCATCCACCAACCCAAGCTTGCTCTTGTGTTAACTTGCAGCCCTGATAACCTGCAGAGGGGTTTCTCACTATAATTTGGCTCTGTGAGTTTTTAAGGAGATGGGAAATCTCAGGTTAGAACAACCCATCTGCAAAATGCCTGCCTGGCCATGGGTGCTGCCCGGCTCCCACCGCCCCACATCCCAACTTGGCTGTGTCCACATCTGGAACCATTGTATTTCTGTGGTCCTGTGCTCCTGCAGAAACCTGAACTGAGGGAAAAAGGGGCTCTGGATGATTAGCAATGTCACCACAGCCCCAGTGCACAGTGAGAGTAGGCCATGGAAATTGGGTCAGCTTCTGGTGTAAATCAGCACTCCTTTGCTGAAGCCAGCGGAGTTAGAAGATTACAAGAAAGATCAAAATTAGGTCAATCAGATGCACAGCTCCTTTTATGCAACAGTGTAACCCTCTTCCTTCTTCCTACTACTCCTCTACACAGTCAAGTAGGTCAGAAGTATCTGCTGTCAGGCGGCTGGATCCACCAAGGTAGCTCTGAAATATTCTCCAAATCAGCACAATATCAGGAAAAGGCATTGTGGTGGGTTGTCCCTGGTTGGATGTCAGGTGCCCACCAAAGCTACTCTATCACTTCTCAACTGGACAGGGAAGAGAAAATACAACAAAAGGCTCATGGCTATTGATAAGGACAGGGAGCGTTCACTCAGCAATTACCATCATGGGCAAAAGAGACTCAGCTTGGGGAAATAGCTTAGTTTATTGGCAATCAAATCAGAGCAGGATACTGAGAAATAAAAACAAATCTTAAAACCACCTTCCACCCACCCCTCCCTTCTTCCCAGGATTAACTCCCAGTTTTCTCTACCTCCTCCTGCAAAACAGCACACGGGGACAGGGAATGGGGGCTGTGGTCAGTTCATCACCTGTTGTATCTGCCACTCCCTTCTCCTCAGGGGAGGACTCCTCACACTCTTCCCCTGCTCCAGTGTGGGATCCCTCCCATGGGAGACAGTCCTCCATGAATTTCTCCAGTGTGAGTCCTTCCCACAGCTGCAGCTCTTCACGTTCTGCTCCAGCATGGGTCCCCTGCGGGGTCACAAGTCTCACAGCAAACCTGCTCCAGCGTGGGCTCCTCTCTCCACGGGGCCACAGGCCCTGCCAGGAGCTCCAGCGTGGGTACCCACGGGGTCACAGCCTCCTTGGGGCACATCCCCCTGCTCTGCGTGGGGTCCCCCCGGGCTGCAGGTGGGTCTCTGCTCTGGTGCCTAGAACACCTCCTGCCCTTCCTTACTGACCTTGGTGTCTGCGGATTTGTGGCTCTCACATGTTCTCACTCCTCTCTCCCACTGCAATTGCTTTCCTACAGTTTTTTTTCCCTTCTTAAATATGTTACAAGAGAGGTCCTACCACCATCGCTGATGGGCTCAGCCTCGGTCAGCAGCGGGTCCATCTTGGAGCTGGCTGTCATCTATCTGACATGGGGAAGCTTTTAGTAGCTTCTCAAAGAAGCTGCCCCTGTAGCCCTCACCTGCTACCAAAACCTTGCCACACAAACCCAATGTAGGCATCCATGTCCCCTCCTCCCACTGCGGTCTCTCCAGTTGCCCATCTGAGCATCGGTCTGAGGAGAAAACAGGCTCTCGGGGGTGGACTAAAATATCAGTCTGGGCTTAACTTGAGGTAGATTTCATTCCTAAATATTCCATTGGTTACACTGGCCTTCTGTGCAGGGTTTTGCCATGTGCTATGCTTCCAAGGAACATCACGGACACAGCAAGGAGCTGTGCCAGTGGCCCCCAGCAACGCCTCAGCCGCCGGCACTGGAGCCTGGTCCCCAAGCAGTGGCAGTGTCACTGCAGAGACCTACAGCCCCCAGCACCACTGGTGTTGGGGTGCGTTTTCCTTCCCCAAATCAGGGTTAGGCTGGTTGGTACAGACTTGTCTGCAGCGAGCAGGGCAATGGCTCCTCTATTCCTCTGCAGAGCCCTCATACACAAACTTGTATACATGTTTTACATGCCTTGAACCAGTGAGACCAAAGCAACTGCTTGACACCCACTGGAAAAGAAGCATAATTGAAAGAAACTGGAAATAAGATTATTAGTGAAGCAATCCAGCTTCCTATTTTCATTCACCAGGAGTGGTGCCAAAAGGTAATTCTGGAAGCAGAGCAACTCTGTGGAGAACCATGGTGGAGTCAGCGGAGCAGCCCGGCAAGCGCCAAAGTGAGTGAAAAATGGTTTTGAATCACTGAACACGTTGTTCGCACGATAATGATTTTGTGATTCTGACTGAGAACTTTCTGCCTGAATCATAAAATAAATAAGGGTCCTGGAGCACCATGGTTTTGTACCAGCAGCCAAGGAGATGAAATCATGAGACTCTGAAATCCAGAGCTGCTCCCAAGTTTGGCAACTCCTCTCTGTGGTGAGGAATGAAAGCCCTGTGCCAAGTCAGTCACAAATTATAAACAATCCCAGAACCAGCAATTTCTTCTCCCCCCAGTCTTTTTTCAATCTTCTCTTGCTCTTCTCTTAAATTGCTCCACGTCTTGTGTTTGTTTTATCGCATATCTACGTGGAGTCTCTAGCTGTCTTCAGACCATCTGCAATAGGTGACTAACACATGCTAGCACCAGTTCTCCCACTGGGTGCCTATGGAGCTGGGGTGTGACAGGCTGGAGAGTGAGGGGTCTGAATTGCTTATCACATTGAGATGTTATTGTAGTCGCAACACCTACGTGAGACAGCGATAGTAGCAGCCAGAATTTGGTGCAACCACAAGAAAAATGAATAATACTAATTTCTGCAATTATTTACCACTCACAGACTAATTAATCATCTCTTTGCCATACCTGAGACAGTAGATGCCACAAAATACCTTCAGTGCCATCTAGCTACTAAGTTACATGAAGAGATAAATTTGCAACTAGCGCTAATTGCCATAAGGCCCATCAGTGACACAATGTCCTGTTGCACCAGCTGATGCTCTGCCCTCAGGGGTCTAATCAGGATGGTAATGAAAGCCACAAAGATAATTTGCAAACCATAGAAAACTCTGCTTTAAATGGATGTTTATCTAAAGTACGCAAAGTGATTTTCTCAGAATGAAGGCTAAATAAATAAATAAATACATGCACCCCAAGGCCCACAGGATATTTCCCTCGACTTGTAAAGGCACTTCAGTATCACCAGCCTCTGTGAACATTAACAAGAAGGAACAGCGGCACTTTTTGGCTTTAGCTTTTGTTTCATGAACACATAAGGAAGCTACAAAAAATATCCTCCTTGCTGTCTACTTATCTTGGGATTCATGCCATGTCCATCATGGAGGTACCGGAGTACTCCTGTCAGTTGTCTCCAGGACTGCTGGACTTTTATAGAAAATGGAATAGTCTTCAAAATTACATGGACCCATTTTACCGGTGGTGACTTTAGTGACCACCTATGATGACTGTTCCTACTGTGTACGTCCACACCACAACCAAGCGTTGGCTGGCGGCAGTCTGGGAAGCGGGTGGATACCGAGTGGTACAGCGAACACACACACCTTTCACTGGACAACTCACACAGAACAATCACAGTGTGGAACTGAAAATTATGGTGACCAAACAGCCATGTGAAACATACAGAAATGGAAAAGTGAACTGAGAGACCGCAGCCAGGGCTGCCTGCATCAGGGTCTCAACACAACGAGCAGTGGCTGCAAGAGGCAGAGGAATGAGCTGGTGTTTTGCTTTTTTCCTCCTCTGGCCCAGGCTGTGGAGCATTGCCACACAGTCTGGTGTGTCCTGGACAATGCAAAAAAACCCTAAGAAAAACAAAACACAATTAATTTCAAAAAGAGGTTGTTTTTATCACATACTGTACTTTGGTGAGCTTATTCCACTTATGGTGTAATTTGTCCAGATAAAACCTGACTAGAAATGACCTTATGGTCTGGGTATGATGCTTATGGAGGATACACACACACTTACATTCCCACAATGTCAAACAGCAACACTTGGCCAAGGATCAGCTCCGTGGATGGAGCAGGCAAGTGCCCCTGCCCACTCTGCAGGTCTGATCCCACTCTCGTGCACGGTCACAGGAAGGTGAAATCAATCCCAGCAATGAAAGCACGAGGATAGTCCCTGGCTGCCATGGCAGTGCCCATCTGGCAGCAATGCCAAACCTGCAGTAGGACATACACCGGAGGAGATATGTGCCTGTCAGAGCATGGTGAGGATTTTCATCTCCTGTTTGGAGGTTCTCACTACCTTAATGCTGGAGAGCTTATCCCAGGCAAGACCAAATGATCTCCAGGAGCAAACAGTGTTGCCAGTTTCAGGGAGCCCAGGCCAGCTTCTACTGGCTGACAATCTGTCTGTAGCTTCAAAGTCAGTGGAAAAGTTTTTGGAGGATATTAGTAATTGAAATCAGTGCTGAGGACCATATTCATCTTCATATGGATGGACCTTGGCAGTGTGAGGTGGGTCATAAAAGGAGCATTCGTGTGGCACCCACAGGGAGACTTTTAGTTGATGCTTAAATCTTTCACTGTGAAAGGTAGATCCTCGCATGGCAAAAGTTGGCAGTTCAAGCAACAAGGGGAGGGCTGCAGCCCTCAGGTGTCCCTCTGAGCTGGAATTACCATACAGACACTTAAATAAAAATGAGACCAGCACTTGAACCTGACACTACATCTCAATCCAAGGTGTGCTGATTTACACCAGCCAAAAAAAAGACCTGACCTGCAGGGCCAAATCTGGCCCATGGCTATATCCAGGCAGCTGCGGTGATTTAAAAGCTCTGTCAGTGTCAGTCACCAATGGGTCTCATTGAAAGCCAGATTTATCTTGTAATCTGCACTAGGAGGCGTAAACTGCTACTGCTGCTCCCACGCAAAATAAATCAGCCCAACACAACTGAGAGCTGGTAGCTACGAGCGTCAGCCCTCGCTCTGATTTATACGTCCTTAACGCTAAAGTCAGTGGTGGCCAAACGCCAGCATAAACCCTCCCCTCTCACCTACGTGGTTGACACCTCCGGTTAATGTCAGAGGGACTCCAAGAGAAGGGTGGCATCAGGGGTCAGCGTAGGGACCTGCCTCCTCTGTGGACTACAGCTGGGGAGGTCCATAATCTCTTTGGGGACAGGAACAAGCCTTTTGGTCAGGCTGATGCTCTACCCAGCATCCCCAGGCTGCCAGTCCCCAGCCAGGTCTTCCCTGTGCTGTGGTGTTGTGAGCAAAGGCTCCTGTGAGGACTGTGAACGAGCGGCTTTGCTGTCCTGCCCAGGGAGCATGAGCACGTGGGCTTAACTCAACCTTTAGGCTCACGGTTATTTTAGGCATCCTTCTCTGGTACTGAAACACAGGCTGACGAAACTCAGGAAGAAAGATTTTAGAATAATAACTGCCCAAATGCTGTCACAGGGAATATATGCCTCTGGTTCTTCACGTCCCTACTGCGAGCTTATTATTTCAGCATCTCTCCCTTTTGGGTTTTCTTCTTATCACATAAAATAACTTTCTTTTTTTTCAGTCCCGCACAGCACACACATCCACCACCCCATCACTGCCCCGGCACACTCACTTGGGAGACAAAGCAAAAGCCACAGAACATGGGCGAATGTTGAAGCCCAGCTGACAAAAGGAATTCAGGATTTTGGGGGTGCATCAGCAAAATGGTGATTGCCATGGGTCCAACCAGGGCCACAGCCATGGGCCGTTGCAAGAGGTGATCCAGGAGCTGGAGGGAGGATGATGCTGTTTGCCTGGCTGCATGAGGCAGGCTGGTGGCAGCCCATGAAAGGCCAGCGCTGTTGAAATGATTCTTCCAGAGTTGTGCTGGAGTCTGCGCATTCCTCGGTGTCGGGTGAAGCCACAGGGGTTTGGCAGAGCGGCTGCAGATACGCCCAGTCCCTCCACAAATAGTGTTGGTAATTTCAAGGAACAAAATAACGTCCTGGCACTGCCAAAAGCCACAGAGATTATCAACAGTGTAAGTAATCAAGTAAAAGCACTTTTCCACAGCCGAATGACCAGATTGTGAAGCATGCAAAGAGTAGTAGCTAAAATTGATTGCAGCTCACATGGATAATTTGTACCAGAACTATGTTATTGTATTAAAACAGTAATGCATAATGTATGGACGTGCATCTCTGCAATAAACATTTTACATTTAATTTAGAAATCTCTGAGTCATTAGAAAAGTTCTCTCATTATGTTGCAGAGACCTTTGTGGAGTCAGCAATAGCAGAGTCTTTTAAAAAAAGAAAGTTAATGACGAAGGGAATCAGATGGATGCGAAATACCTGAGCTGGGGATGGGAGTGGGAGATGAGCCCGGTGTGCCAGCCTGCCTTGGATGCCATCCTGCGTGGGACAGCCCACCCTGCACGCACCTGGCCACCCTGCCTTTGGTACCCAAACTGCTGCTGCACCAGGACGCTCCACAAACTGTCAGGGAAGAGAGAAAGGCAATTTTCCAGGGCAGTTGAACCTACCTACCATTAAAATCACCTTATTGTGTTGCCTTCATCTCTGCACTGGCTGCAGAGGAGACCATGGGTGAGAAAGCTCCTCCTGCGTGGGAGGCAGGAACACCCCACGGGGGCCAGGAGCTATGCAGAAAGTGGAAGTCTGTGCTCTGCACTAAAGGCATGTTGTTGTGCAAAAGGATCACAGCAGCAGAGGAAAAATCAGCATGTCTGATCCTGAAGGTCTTGCATATGTTTAGCTTCCATAGGAAGTCAAATCCCTGTGCTGGATACCTGGCAACTCAGGTGAAATTGCCAACTAGGTGGAGAGTTACACCCAGCATGCGCCCAGGATGGTTCCCATTGGCACTTGCTATGAGCTGTGGGCTGGTACGCAGAGATGTCTGCAGTCATTGCATTTTACAGGAGGCAGATTCATTCCATTCTGCATAAAAGTCACTCTCCTCCATGTGTTAGTTCATCTCTCCTTGCCAGTGCACAATAACGCTTTGCATCTCCCAGAGGACTTTTTCCTTCAGCAGTTTTCCATGGCCCCACCGTGGGCACTGCCACCACAAGGGAGCAGCCAAATGGATCTTACCGCTTGGTCCTCCCTCCAAGCCCTTCGTGCTGACAGCAGCTCATGTAGTCTGCTTGCCGTGGTGGATCAGCTGGATGCGGCAGCGAGCTCTTCCAAAATGTGGAGCTCGGTGTTTGATTCAATGTGAAAACCACCATCAGCTGGGGACCCGGGTCTGAAAAACCTGTGCGTTTTTTTTCTGAAAATGGGATGATCAAAATGCTGCTGGCAGGTAGAGCTGCAGAACATGGTCTGGTAGTGCTGCAGAGTGCTCAGCAGACCCGTAGGAAACCACAGGTCCCTGAAGTGAATGTACATTTGCCAGAATCAGCAAAAGCAGCCTACAGACATGAACTTTATTATTTTTTATATTTGTATATTCTTTAAACAGATCTCTTTTTTTTCTTCCCCCAAATTTTATATCCTTGAATTTTACTTGGCAGTCTTTACCTCCAGGGACAAGGAAGGTTTTAGAAGCTTTAGGATGATAAAAGCATTGGGAAAAAGAAAAGCAACATGGTTTTCAGGTACTGTGCAGCATTGCGCAATGGCCATTTGGAGATACAAGTGCTATTTCTAGCTCGAATTCTGCTCTGCCCTAGCACCTCTTCCTCCATCACCTCTGCTTCCACCTGCATGGAAGGGCTCATGCTGTCACTCTCTCTGCAGAGGCACTCACTGTCCATCAAAGTACCTCCTATAGCACAAAAGAGGTATTTTCATTGTGAGCGTGAGGAACCGGCGATCGTTGTCATTATCTAAACATTAGCAGATTTAATATTTGTTGTTCTCAGATTCTTATTCAACAGCCTGTGCAGCTTTTCATATAAAGACAAAAAAGTCAATCAATATTTAGCACAGCCATGGCATGCTATTAATTCCTTCCCGAGAAGGGGTTTTACCAAAGTAGAATTACAGGAAAAACCTGCAGAAACGGTAGTGATTCCAGACTTTAGTGGATATTACTGGGAAACAGAGCGGCCGTATGGACTTCCCACCTACCATCAGTTACTAGCAATGCAACACACTTCACTCCTGAGATGCACACTTAGATTTAGGTTAAATATAAACAAAGGGAAGAAAAGCATAGTGATTATTTGCGTATAGCTGGCATACTTGCCAACTTGGCAAGAAAGGCAAAGTGGCAAGGTCAATCCAGTTCAGCCCTTCGGCAAGGGGCTGTGGCTTTGCACCCTCCTCCTGGAAGATGTTGCTTAGGGAGAAAAGACAATGGGGAGTAACAGCAAAGTAAAGCACAGTTCAGATAAGGACTAATAAAAAGCAGTTCTGATGTACAGGGCCTGTAGGGAGCTCCTGTGCATGGTGCCAAAGCCTCACGTTAAATACCTCAGCTAGAAGATGGGGATAATGCTGCTTCGCTCCTCCGTGTTTGAGATGAATGGAGGATGCCTGCACCACGCCTGCCCTGAGTGAGCAAACAGCCTCACCCCACCAGGCACCTGTTGAGGGTCTGCACAGCTGAGAGGGGAGGTTTGCAGCCTGGGCCTGAGCATTTTGCTGTTAATAATTGTGATCACAGTCAATGTGATACATGAGTCAGTGGCAATCTGTCTGGCCATGGCAGAAAAGGGAATGTTGTGTAAACATGTCCAGCAACAAGGCGTCCTCTCCCACCTGGGAGATCACACACTGGCAGTGTGGGGACAGCTGCTGCAGACACCCAAAGCCAGAGCTACCTGGCATGTGGATTTGGTATCACAATAAAGCTGTCAGTACCAGGCAGCTCTCAGCAGGAACGCCGCAGAGGATGCTGGCTTTGGGGCACAGGGGACCCTCATCCCTGGGGCTGCTGGGGCTGGGGCAGCATGTGGACACACAGTGCGTGAACCACCCTCAACCTCCAGCATGCTCGAAGCTGGGCTTTTGGTGGACCTTGTCCTTGTTCCTTGGGCAATCACAGTGTGAATGCTGATCCCTCATACAGCCCTCCTGAATCAGTGGGGTGGGAGCAATGTGGGGATGGGGCTGTGCAAGGGGAGGGGATGGAGAAGAAAACAGAGACATCAGTATGTGTGCATGTGTGTGTGGCAGTTCAGGCACCACCTCATGTCCCTGATTTATTTATAAAGTATAAAACCACATGGAAGATGCTTGAGGTTATCTGAATGTTGAAATAAGTTAATCTCTTCTAAACAAATTATCTACTTCTGACTCATTTCTAAGAAACTTGGGCTTCTATGACCAAGCTTCCTTTACAGTCATCAGTGATTTTTAAATTATAAACCAAGAGAACATAATTTTCAGTGAAAGATGCCTCCTGTGCATTTTGTGGTTTTGATTTAGCAGCAGGAAGACGATACTGAAATATCTGAGTCTATAACAATTAATGAGGATATTCCAGGGTTTATAGCTGAATCACAGTTCCCACCATGGGTCCCCTTTGTTTTTTTGCACTATTAACAAATGCAAAGGTTGCGTATCTTTACACCCAGTAATTGCCTCTACATTCATGATAACTTTACAGAGATGCACTGTTTTTCCAGACTCACGAAAGGCCTTGACCTATAAAATTCAATTTCAAATGGTAAAAATCCCCTGGCCACCATAGATGCTGGTGACAAACTAATGTGTTATGTTCCATAACGGTCTGTTTTGAGCACTGGCTTGACCTGTAAGTGTTCTAGATACAGTCTGACTAAAATGGGTTTTATTATTTTCCATTAGTGTCTGCCGCAAGAAAATCAACTGGCAGTCCACAGGGGAAATAAAAGTATTTTCCTCCTCTAGATAGCATCTGCTGCAAATGTAAACAGACCCTTTCCCAGCACTCTCCTTCCTTCTGTTTCTTTCCAGCCCTCTGACGTGATCAAATTTCCCGAGATTCGTGCTTTGGTTGCAAGCCCTGAGGCAGGGCGAGAGCAGGAGATGCTCCGCAGCCCTGCAGGACCTGATGCTCTGGTTGGATGATGCTCCATCAAACCCCTGGCCTGGGAGCTAGTTGAGCAAGGAGATGCACTGTCATCATGCCAAACAGCAGCACCACCAAAGTATCACAGTCTTGGGCAGACCCCCGTGCTGGGCAGGCGTGTGGCTTCGTGCAGGCGCCATGGGACAGAGCTGATGAAACACCTTGCCCAGACTCGGGCACCGCGGCCGCCCAGGGTATGGCCTGCCATCTCCCATGGGGACACCCACAGCTACAGCCTGACCCTGCCTGGGGCTCCCTCCCATCCCAGGGGGAGCTTCTGCCTCTTGGGCTCTGCTTCCACACAGCTTTTTCTGCTCCTGTCTAGAGAGAGCTTCCCAGCAGTGCCCACCAAGCTCGTTTGCCCTCCTTTCATGTCCCAAAACTTCTTCTTCTTTTTAAGGCAAATTATTCAGTTAAAAAAATCCCCTAGCATTAAAACCTGTCTCACGTCGTCTTGTCTCAGTAAAACAATGACATTTTCCCCTTTTTGATGCTCAGATCTAGCTCCGCAGGAAATTTTACTACCATGACTCTTTCATCTCTCTCCTGGTTTGAAGATAAACGATCCTTGGACTCTTCTGGACCTGCATAAATCACAAAAGCAATCTACTAAGAGAGCTGCCTGTGGCACTGACTTCAGCTGGAATTGAAAAGGACAGTCAAAAATATCCATAGTGCTTACACAAGGAGTAACAGAGCCGGGGTAATCTAAATTCTTCTCCTTTCAGCAAGAGGACCACAGCATGGTGGGACCATGGCACTGCGGGGATGATGGCCCCGGGATGCCACCCTTGGAACCCCTGAGGATCACCAGAGATAAACCACAAAACTGGGTGACTTCTGAGGACATGGGACTCGCTCTCAAACACAAGTTCTAGTAACTCCTCCCAGGACACTGAATGAGGTCCCAGGTGTCAGATGCACGTGACATCATCCCTTTCCTAAATGCATCCAGCTCTGCTTGCAATCTGGGAGGTTTGCCCCTCAGTCAAGCTCCGGACGAGTGGCTGAGACCAGAGAGGTGTCACCTCTGGGGACTGAAGTCTGGGATGTAGGAGAGGCAGCTCACCTTATATTGCAAGCCATCTTCAGCCTTTGCTGAGGTTATATATGCAGGATGGAGAAACTCAGAGGGTTCCTGCTCTGTCAGTCTCAGCATCATATTTTCTTCTCTCAGAAACTTCCCCTGAGTGACTGATATGATGGAAATGACAACTAAAGCACCAGAAACTTGCCTTGAGAGTGGGGTGACAGGCTCCAGGCAAGACCTCTCCTGCTTGGAGACTCCATGAGAAACCACAGGAGAAGAAGGGCAGCACATGGCCTTGGGAAATGCAGGTGGTTAATGTCACATCTCCTCACTTGAGGCTGATTTGGCTGAACTGGATGGGGGAGCATCTGAGGAAAATATCCTGTGCCCTGAGCTTGCTTGAGAGATGGCAATGGGGTGGGCAACAGTGGCCAGCTCACAGGCTGCCAGGGAAAACGTGGCTTCAGCTTCACCTGGAGCAAAGCAAATCCTCTGTGGCATGAAGGTTTGGGTGCTAGAGAGAGCATGGTCCTTGTGCCCAGGCACAGCTGCAACCTGTCAGTGCCCCGGGACAGGGATGCCATCTCTCGGTCCCTGTCCCAGGACACTGGCAGGTTGCACCTGCAGACAACACTGCTCCAGCAGCTGTCGATGCAGCAAACAACTGCTCCTGGGTGATTTGTGCTTTTCTGTGGGTGGGAGTGTGGGCTGCAGAGCTATTTTTGTGTCTCCCCTCGCTTTCACCCGATTGCAACCGGATACCGCAAGCCCCATCAGCCCTGAGCAGAGTGCGCAGCATCGCTAATGCAAAGCACTCTATGCTTGCAGGCAAGGAGATGGGGGTTTTAGCTTCTTTATTTTTTCCTTAAGCAAATTTTTAAAGCCTTATTTGCCAATTAGTTGCATTGCTCATCGCTCCTTGTAATTTGGGAACATCTGCCGAGATCATTCATGCAGGATTGCTCCCCATTAACAAAGGCGTTATCTTGAAACTGGATTTAACACAGACCCCCGTGACACTCCGCTCCTGCCAGTCTGACACAGTATCATGATCCCATTTCCAGTCATAAGACTCCAATCCACGAGAAAATCATTTCAGTGCATTCCCATGCCCAGCTAACAAAATATCTTTTTACAATAAAGCATCAGCCCAGTACAGTGACCACCCTACCGATGAGTTAGCAAGCACCCTCGATGTGTAGCAGGCAGCACGTGTGGCAGCTGGGACGTGAGAACACCTGGCATAAAGCGTAACGAATCATCTCTAGTCTTGCTCCATCTCGCTTGGCGTTGCATGGGCATCCCTCACTTTCCATCTGCTTTATTCAACTCTGACCACCTTCATTGAAGAGGTAGAGAAACAAGAGACATTATATGTCATGAGAGGTGGTTTTTGGAATAATTCTCCTTTTTTCCATCATGGAGCTGCAAACAGAAACAGCATTTCTCTCTGACTCTAAGACCTTCTCCTGACATGACAAAATCAGTAACTCGGTGCTCTTCACACAAGTTTAGGGATTCCCATACTAGGATACCTTTACCAAAGCTTCTGAAAACCAGGCCTGATTTTCACAGCTGCTTGATTTTTCCCCTTCTCTTTTCTGACTTGGAAAATCTTGGAAATGTTTGTGTGGAATTTTCCATACGTGGAATTACTGATGTAATTTTGGTTTCTTGCATCCTTTTATTTGGGTGCAGCCAAATAACAGCCTCTCACCACAGTGTATTTGTGGGAAATGACAAAGGGACATCAGCCCAGAATGAAACCTCATGAGCAGGAGGAGGAAAGTCATAGAAAATGGCCTGAAAAGCAATGGATGGAAAGGCAAGAGGAGGAGGGATGAACAACTCCACTTCAGCAGGGTGTTGCACATGTAGAAGGGAGAACACTAGCTGTGATATTTTGCTCTCTTTGAGACTGATTTTTGCAAGGTCTTTGTGTCCCCACTGACACTGTGGTTCTTGGGACTATCAGGCTCCACAGCTCACCCCTGAAATTAAGCTCTCCCAGCATCTTTAAGGAGCACGCAGAAGGAACTGCTTGTTGTGCTCACCCCATGGCAGGTTTGTGAAGAGCTGTGGGAGGATTTTCAGCTTTTGGGTGATTTGCACAATGTCTTCACTACAAAACAGAGGGACCTACATGAAATAAAAACCTATGAGAGTCAAGGGAGGCCTGCTTGGGCTCCTGTATGTGATGTATTTCTTGAATGCTGCATAAAAATATGTAATTATTTTTGTGCCAGTGCTGTGGAAACTCGGAGAAGGCTCTCACCTGCTGTAAATCAATGGATCTGATAAGATCTGCCCTCTCTGAGGTGGATCGAGCTTTGCTGGTAAAAGAATATGATAAATCTACAAGACCATGTCCACAGGTGAAAGATAAATACACAGGACACAAGCTACATGTATGAGACACACAGAGCACATCCCTCCTCGTCTGTGCTTTCCACAGGGCAGGACGGATGAGGGTCGGTGAATCTTTTGGTGGCTTTGTTTGCACAGTATGAAATCTTTAGGTCCTGAAAAAAAAACCCACATTGCAATGCAGAAGAGAGAGCTGCGAGTGGCATAACCAGCCAGTAGCTACATCCCATATTTTTACATCAATTTTCACCCAGAACAGGGAAAAAAAAAGAAAGTCAAAGTCTTCCATGAGCCCCCCACAGTGGCTGGACGCTGCTCTGATTCAGTGAGGGCAGCCCATGAGGTGCCGCCAGTGGGGCCAGTGGGGCAGGGATGTTAACCTAGAGCTGGAGGTCAGGTGTGCGCTTGGACCTTCTTCACAAACCAAGTGTGCTGATTTGGCAGAAATTTCCTTTTCCTTCGGGTGATTTTCAGTGAGAAAAATACTTAACTGCTCATGGAAATGAGTGTTGGTAGGGTCCAGCAACCAGTTCAGGAGGCTTTACTAGTGTCCAACACCAACTTTCTTGCTCAGATGGCTAGTTAGATGTTTCCAGAGCTGGAGGACTACAGACCCAGCCTTCATCCACCATTCACTTGTGTCTTTGTGATTTATCTAGCAAATCTCTGTGGGCTCTAGGGTGCAGTTTTATTAAAATGTCCTTTTTTCCCTAACTCAAGAGGATGGTTACAAAACACACTGAAATTTGTTTTTCACTCTTTAGGGCTTCCAGAACTTTGTGCTCATCTATCTTACGTTATTTTTCTTTCTATTTGTGGTTTTGAGGTCATGGCTCCAGAAATGTTAACTCTTCAAGTGAAGTTCAGAGCCAAAACCAAATTCTTCTTGGAGGAAATACCAGAATTTCTACTGGTGCCTCATAGCTGAAAAACATAGAAATGAATACATGGTAATTGATCTATCTCTCTGATCAGAAGGTATCTCAGTGAAGTTATGTACTCATGGAAAATGTTATATGATAGTGTTGGGTGGATAACACAAACAAACACAAACTTTCCCATAAATGTTTGTCTTAAATTAATCTGCTTTGCCCTGCTCATGGCTTGCTGGAGTTTATTTTCTCCAAATATTCTAACAAGAGCTTGTTGGCAAGAATACACATAGAAAATACTCAAGGTAATATCTGAGGAAACTATTTTGGAAGGTCTGTTTTAAGGCCAGCAACCCTAAGCCCTACTATTTTTGTGCCTTTGGATTTAGCAGTCTTGAGGCAAGGGCAGCATTCCCCTTGGAGGAGGCCAGGTGTGGGGATGTGGCTCTGAGTGAGTCGTGAGTCAGATCCTCATTCTCCATTCTGGGGAAGATGTTGATTAACCAGTGACAGCTGGAGAACTGAGATTGCATTTCCATGGTCAGAAGAAAAGGACTCCAGAAATGCTCTTCCCCACTCCCTGCCTTTGCATTATGTGAAGGCAAGAGAACCGTGAGTCTCCCCTCCTCCCTCTTCCTTGGGTGCAGATGACAGCTCAGTGCTGAAGTCTCAGGCTGTATTGCAATCCCAGTCCCTTCCCTTTCCCTTTCCCTTTCCCTTTCCCTTTCCCTTTCCCTTTCCCTTTCCCTTTCCCCTTCCTCCAGGCAGTTTGTATATAGCTTGAGAGAACCAAACAGCATTATTTTAAGTTCGTGAACTATCCTGCATATTCCTTGTAGGCCACAAGGCAGCTCGAGTCAGACTTGCCCTCTGAATGCAAGACTGGGGGCATCGTCTCTCTTCGGTGCCTGAGCAACGGAGCAGATCCCCGGGGAAGCCCTGCAGCACACGTAACGTAACGTGTACTGCACAACGGCAGAGTCTGACATCTTCAAGTCTGGCTTCATTTTGATTCAGAAGAAAATTCCTGAAACTCTCCTCAAAGCCAAAGGGACAACAACTCTAGATAGATCATAGATATAGATAGATATTTCATTTTTATTGAGATGTCTTTATTTTCTATTATTATAATATATAATAAACAATAAAACTGGAAAGCCATTCCAGAAGGAAAAAACAAAAAGAAAAATCAGTGTTTGCTGTTTTCTTTTACTTTTTTCTTTTAACCTGGTTACCCATTGGGGGAATGTGCATCATTTTGGAACCATTTTGATGGAGGTAGGTATTTCATTGGCAAAGAGATACAAACTTATTCTAGCAGCTCTATTAATAGTACTTAGCATTACTCAGGTATCTTAACCAGAGTTGCTCAAAGCTGAGATGAAAGTATATCATTATGCCTATTCTAGATCAATCTGTCTAAAATTGAGCTGGAAAGTTTTTAATTTTGCTTCTAAATCACCATTTCCAGTAGGTCTTTGTGAGTTACACTTGTACAGTCAGGAAATGAAACGATTTCTCATTATGTTATGTCAAAATTGGGCAGCAAGAACTGGCTACACCTCTCCAGACAGGACAGAGCGCTGCACTAGGAATCAAGAGATTCTTCTCTGCCACCACCTTCCCGTGCACACCTTTTTTTCTCCTCCTTTAGGCTGCCGGGTGTGTTCAGACTGGAAATCCTCTGGAAAAATCATGGTGGCCTCCCGCTGCCATTGCGACTAATGCTACAGGGTGGAAGAGCCATGCAAATCATTTGGAACAGGAGATGTGACAAGGTCGAAGAAGAAATCACAAGCATTTCTGCAGAAACACTGCTCGAAAGCATTTGAACAACTCTTTTGTTTTTTAAGTTCTTTTAAAAAAATGAAACAGCACAAAAATTACTCATTGGACTTACAGAAAAGAATGACTCTTGCAAAACATGATCACAAGCAGTCGTGATATTAGCAACCACCCCTTCAACATTATGGTTACGTAGGCATTGAATGAGAGAGCCAGAAGGGTATGTTTGTAAAGGAAACCAATTTTTCATAGGTTACTCCCTCAACAGTGGGATACCACAGATTGAGAAGAGCTGACTATCCTTCCGGTAGCAATAATGCAATTACACTATTCATAGCGAGAGAGAAAAACACCGGCTGATTTTCGTTTGCATCATAATCTGGTAACCTCAGAATTAACCTTGCTGTTAACTCTTGCCATGCTTCTCCAATTAAACTATTTGAAGTCTGAGACAAAAATAGCTACCCACAGCTGTTATGAATTGATATGTTCCCTGATGGTGCTTGGCACTGCCTGCAGAAAAAAAGAAAAATTTCGTATTTTATTCTTTGCCATGAAGCTAACCTTTATTTAATTCTTTTTTTTTCTTTACTATTTTTAATATTCTTTCATTGCAAACTGATGGTATTAGACTGCTCTGCTCTGCTTTGCTTTGCTTTGCTTTGCTTGGAATGGAAGGCAGACACGATACTTGAGTATTCTCTGTAATGTAACTTCATATCTGATATTTTTGTTTTAGAAAAAGGAAGGGTGGAGGGTGCTTGCAGGGCTGTGTAGCTGCAAGCGCATCAAGTTACACTGGAGCATGCATTGCACTTCCAGCACTAACAAGGAGCTACAGACCCTTAGATGTCCTCTGCCCAGCCGGTAGCGATGGTAAGCAAGGGATAGATCCACCTGAGGCCAACATCTTGCAAACGCCTACTCAGACGCAGCGGCAGCCGTGGTTTTAGTGCGTGCTCAGAACGGAAATCCCCAAATCTGCAAACGGGAGAAAAATGGCAAAATCCCCAAATCTGCAAAGCCACCTCTGCAAACTGGGGTTGTATGTACATACCGAGCAGATGTGGATCTTGAGAAACACGTTAAAAGAGGTCTCGTTGATCTGTCTCACACCCATTTAGGCTCCTGCTCCTGACGGCTGGCCATCGTGGCTGAAGGACATTTAAGCAGTAGTTGAATGACACATCCATAAGGTTTTCACATAACTTTTGGAGCCTTGGCTGAAAAATTGACTTAATTACCAACAGCCAGATTATGTTCTTGGGGCGTAAAACATGATTACAGAAAACAATGTATGGGAAGATGTTTAAAGTGAGAACAGTGACAGCAAAACCGCATGGATTGCGGACTCAGTGGCAAAAACATTTCACAAAGCAGCCCAGCTGCCAGGATCATCTGCACAGCCCTTGGCAATGAGACGTCCAGACACAAGGGACTTGCCCACAACCTTCTTGGACAACAAAACCCCCAAACCTGCCCATTCATGGGGCCAAGCAGTAGCGGCGCTTTGAGAAGTCACAGCACTGCAGGGCACCCCGGGGTGGGGGAAAGACACCCACCCCAGCTCCACGTCCCCCCCTCGTACCACTGTGTCCTGCACTGTCTGCAGGCTGACCCCTGGCTGGGGCCACCAGGCACACCACTGCTTTGCCAACCTCCTCGAAACCAGCCGCAATCCTCCACCTGCAGATGGGCCGGTGTGTAATACTGGTGCGGCTTGGTTTTCTGTTCCACAATTGCAAGTGTCGCCTCGATTCAGAATAAATGAAAGCACTGAGTGTCTATATAAGCTCCAAACAACTTGTGTTCTCTCATCTTATGCCCCCCACTTCATGCATTACTCTCCTGTTTGCCTTCCCTTGCCCTGCATCTAGAGGGGAGATTACAAGTTGCACCATCAGCAGCCAGGCAAGGTCTAAGCCACAAGGAAGGATCTGAGTCATCTCCCTGAGAGAATATTTTAGCCATACATCATTGTTTGTTTTCAGGCAAACCAGTACAATTATGCAACATAAGTTCTTTTAAAGCATTTGGGACTTCAGTTCAATTTAAAATCCTGTAGGTTTTATGGCCAGAATGAGCGATTACTAAGTGTGTGCATACAAATGAAGACTTGGGAAGAAGCACATGGGGAGGATTAAAGGGCATGTGGAGCCTCATGCACACGCTGGGCAAGGTCCAGCCAGGCTGTAACAGAGGATGGGAGATCTGAAGAGCCCATGTCAAAAGGTGGGTTATATTTATGGCTCCAGAGCACAGTTTTGCTCTCCCAGTGCAGTGAACATTTTCTGTGAGCACTAGGCCTGACTCTGATCTCCTGCGAGTGCATTTCCATGGGCTTCAGTAGAGCCAGGTGACTTTGCCTAGATTAACTCCTGATTTATGCTGGCTTAAATGGGGATGAAAATCTGATCTATTTAAAAACAAGACTCAGTTAAAACAGGAATAGAGGGAGATATTAAAATGTCTCCAACCTGAATATTCTATCGCTCCAGGAAAGTGTTAAGCCAGAGGTATAAGGCTGCCTGTTCAGCCTGGGGCAGGGAAGATGGCTGGGGTGGGGACACAGCCTTGAGCCCACTGGACTCCTGCTCTGTCCCGGAGGTGCCGTGGGGCTGTGGGGAAATCACAGCCATTGCTGAGATGATTTTACCACCATCCTCTGCCTCCTTCTCCTCCCAAGGCAGCGGGTCCCCTGCACACAGTTTTTGTCCCTTTGACCTCACAGGGCGACAAAGACCCATTTTACCTTCCTTTTATTTTGCTTTACCTAATAGATGAAAAACACATCACCCCCTTCAGGCACAAACTCCATGCGATCTGTTCTGTGTGATCAAAACACAAAGCCCAGCTGGGTGTGTAACCTAGGGAAATACTGGGGTTTCAACCCCAAGCCCCAAGTTAAGGTTGACATATGGGTGATTCCCACAGCCCTTCCCAAGGGCAGGGTGAGTTTCCCTTTAGGCTTCCCCCCAGGGTGCTGTGGCCTTGCAGACAGAGCCGTTGGGTAAACAAGCCCCAGGTGTCCCACATTAAGTAACCCAAGGTCAGGTGTCCCAGGTAGGGATAAAAGCTGGGACCCCTGGCAGGAGGGGCAGTGTCTGTGTGTGAGGTGGATGCCCTGTGCAGAGTTCCCTGTTGGGGAAGGACCTCCCGCCTCCCTGGGACTGGGCTCCAGTCAGGTCTGGCTCTTGTGAATGCACGTGTGTGGAGATTCAGTGTGTGGCTTCCTTGGTCTGATGTATTTGGCTTGTTGACTCGGTTGTCTCCCATCCCTTCTATGGGAGACTGCATGTCACCCTTTATTCCCCCCATTGTTGGTCGTGCGGTGTCGTTGTTGGGGTCAGTGGGATTGATGTAGATTATGTATAACCTGACTGACTTGTTTGTCCCCCCAGCGCTCACCCATGTGCTGACCCTTTTGTGTCAAATACAATCTGGTTATTGGTTTATCTTTATGCTGGCTCTGTCCTTTACGCTAGGCCTGATAACTGGCAAAACACCTGGAAAGCTGCATCCACAGAGCTCAGCACCTGTGCTGAGTGCTGGCAGGACCTGCTCGGTGCCCGGTGTAACCACCACTCCTGGGGCCTGTGGGGTAGGAGGTAACTGGAAGGAAACACACACCCAACCCATCCCCACCAGTGCCCGGCTCAGCCTCCACACTTGTTGGCCCTGCCCACTGCGGTGGAAAACATACACAGTTATTAAAACATTACCAGAAGCAGGATGAAATAAATCAGTCGTTCAGTGCTTGCGAAGAAATTTGAATTGTCAACAATAAGTTTTTATTATCACCATCATCACAACTATTTAAAGACCCTGTGCTCGCTGTTGTGCTGTTATGTGAGGCTCGGCCACCACCACACAAACAAGGTCTTGGTCCTTGTGAACTGCAGGCCCCGGTGAGAGAACCAGGAGTAGAAATGCAACAGGCAGAAACCAAAAAGATCCCAAATCTTGGCTCAACGTGCTTTCTTTAAAACGTACTCTCATTATTTTGGGAGGCCTGGCAAATAAATCAGAGGTTACAACGCCAGCTACCTATTCATTTATTTCTCCTTCTGTATGAAGGAGTGGAGTCTACAGTATTATTTTTTTCTCTCTTTTTTTAGGGTAACGTATGGACAGATTTGCACCTGCGCATCCATTTTTTACTTACGCTGTAAGATGTAAACTCCACTAAAGCTGGGGGAATTATTGACAACGGATACTGAGGCAATCCAAGGCCAGACTCTGACCTATCGATTTCCCTGAGATTGCACAGGATGTATGTAGTTCATTGCAGAGTACAGTCTTTGTTTATTTTGTTTATTACTCAATATATAACAATGTGGAATAAAGAACAATGCCAAACTGCAGAAATGCCCGAGGATTTCTCTTTAATTGAAATCAGGTCTGGGAACATCCTTGTAAATCAAGAGCAGTCAGCCTTTGAGAAAATTCACTGCTTTTGCAAAGTTTACTTTCAAATGGGATTCAGCTTTTACTCTTTGTCTCTCACACCGGCTCAGCTAAATAATTTTTAACGATTTCTCTGAAGCGGCTACGTGCTGCTCAATAGTCTGAAAACTTCCAGGCACAACAGATGCTGGGCAGGATTTTCATTTATACTAAAGCTGTGAATAGTAGTTGAGAAAAATCAAATACATGTAATTATCACAGATATTCCTGGTGTCAGTCCAAATCCATATTTTTAAAAAGCTAGATGCTCTTCTGAATCAGGATTTTGGTTCAGTCCATTAAGAACCTACAGGCTCTCCTTGTAAAATTATGACTTAGATGTGAATTTTACATAAATTTGATGATGCTTTAGATTAGCTTTTAATTCAGAGCCCTATAATTGCAATGCAGAGTGCAGGCAACTGAGAGCATCTAAGTCCATCGGCAGCTTGGCTCCAGCTACAGCCTTCTCTGAGAGCACTTCAGCCCCTGACAAATGGGTGCCAACCACAGCAAGCAGAAGCAACATCTAAGCTCTGATGTCCTAATTAAAGTCCCCTCGTTTCCCACATTGGAGCTCCCAATGCGTTATGAAACATCCAAACAACAGTGTTTCTGCTTAGCTAAAGATTTCACAATGGGACTTTCCTTCTGCAGCTGTATTTTTCCAAACTCACATTTTTGGAGGCTCTCGTTTCAGTGTGTTTATCGGATTGAGATGTCTCACAATTATTTATAACAAAAGGTTTCGTCCTTCCAGCCTATTGTAAACGGGCAACACACTGAACGCTAAGTTAGCAGCAGCAGGCAGCAAGAGGATCAGGCTATTAAGATTAATGCAACAAATTTGAATTCTTCCACCCCCTCCCTCCAGTAACCCGTGTGTATGTGTGTGTGTGACTGGGAAGGAAAAGAAAGGGCTCCTATGCTCCAGGATAATGGCAAACGCTACTGAAGAGGAAAAAGGAAAACACTGTTTATCCCTAGCAGGAAGATAATTGATCTATAGTCTGCACACAACTGGTCTCAAAGCAGCCAGTAGCTACACAGAAGAGACTGTAGCTAACCAGAGCCCAAACTAGCCTGTCAAACAAAAGCTTTATAGGGACACCAGGGAGAACAAAAGTAGCACATTTCATTCCTTCATAATAAATCTTCCATCTTTATTGTGCGGAGATGTTTTGCTCCCGAGCATGCCGTGCTCCGGAGCGGGGGCCGCCCCCGCCACCCCCACCGAAACGCTCGACGGCGACCCAGCGCATCCAGCCTGAGCCGAGCTGCTTTATCAGGCTTTGGGGTTTATTTTCGCTGCGCACAGCCAGGCCCAGCTGTTCTCTGCATCCTCAGACAGCGGCAGCTCTTGGGCTCCAGCTCTATCACTCTCTATTTTATGTGCGCTAAAGGTAATAAAATAACCATTTCTAAATTTAACTAGCATTACATAATGCAGCTATTTATTATGTAAAGCTGCTGTTTACAATGCCCGAAATATTGATCACTATAAAAAATGCAATGCAGCTAGAGCTCATATAAATTAAAGTTACTGTTTTCCTTTCTTTTTGTTTAAAGGATCAATCAAAGGTCTAATTTGTTCTCGTGAATTCACCTCTGCAAAGCATGCAAAGCACCAGGCAGCGCATTGTTTGCTGTCATTCAGGCTTGCGTGCAGCACTCAGCTCAGAATCTGGCAAAGGATATGTAAAGATGACAATTTGTTCATTATCCAAACCACTGGAAAAGGCAAATAAAGCATACTAACCTGCTTTATTTCAAATCAGGTCAATTTTTTTTTTTTTCTCAGTTATAAAGCAGCATTGGCAACCACTTAAGAATTCCAGCATTATGACTGTATATCATCATTATCACCTACAGTAGATTATGAATAGGTATTCTCTTACAATAGCACACGAAGCCTGAGAAAATGAAAGACATTTTCGTATTCTTTAGGCCTTTTGGGAGTAGAAAGAAGGATGGAAAAAGAGAATTAAATATTAACAGAGCGAACAGATCACTAAGCAAAAAACAATTAAATAGCACAGCATCCATTCAACAATAACACCAAATCATGATGCAACTGCTGAGCGTGGGGTGACATACTAATCATGGATTAAAGGGACTGATTTGTGTCTCATGAGTATTCATGGGCAAAACCTGATATGTGCAAACTGATCTCAGGGAAATATGTTTTGTGGGAAACATGAGGTTGTACCAGCATCTGAGCAAAATGATGATGGCTTTTCTTGACTGTGCCTTAGGGACAAAGGAAATATTTACTTTTTTATCTCCTACTTCGTTTTTTTTTTTCCGTGAAGTTGTTTTCCTCCTCTCTACAGTATGAAACACATTTTTTTTCCCATCTCCCTGCCCATCCTTGCACTGGCCTGTACACAGGTGATCATAAAAAAACCACTCCTATCATTTGATGTCACCCGAAAAATCAAAGGTTAGCATGAACCACAGAGCATGCCATCACGGGCAATATTCCTCTAACAGCATCCAGTAGCCAGTGTTTCCGAAGATGAATCACCCCTATAAACAGAACGATCTGGTGTAAATCCAGCCCTGTACCACCTGTGCCATCAGCGATTGCACATGGCTCATCACAAGGGGAAGAGGCCACGGACAGCAAATAGAAAAATGTCCTGCATCGGTGGGAGCACCTTTTTTGTACCATTAGAGTTGTCTGCCTGGGCTTCGGTGCAAAGGCTGCTGCTGGACATACAGTACTACACAACCTTTTTTCTTCCAGTTACCTTTAGCTCAGGATGCAGGAAAATTAAAAACACCAATGGGCTAAATTATGGTCTCCTGAAGACATTTCCCTTATAGACCAGAGAAGACCCCAAGAAACCAATGAATCCAACCAGTTCTGTATTGAGAAAAGGTCAAATATACTAAATAGCTTTCCCTCTACTCACTCCACGAGGGTGAAGAAGGTCACACACACCTCATGGAAAGCCACAGAGCTCTGCAGCTCTCCCAGGATCAGTCCTGGCTCCTGCTCCTGCTGCTCCTGGGCCTTGCATCATGGCACTGGAAGTCTTCTGTGGGCCTCCAGCCACTGCTGAAGCCATCAGCCAGCAGATGTAAGAGGATTAGAGCTGCCCAGGCCCCCTTCACTCCTGGGGTCAAGCACCAATGTGCCGTCTCTGCTCTGCTCTTCATTCTCCACTCACACATTCCTCACCCAGTGTCCACCTGCCTTTCCCCAGTCTCCTTTCAGCCCCAGGAAGGAAAATCATCTCTAGTTGTGTCTGAATACCAGATGTTGCCATGTAGGTAGGGTGCCATGTGCTTTGTGCAAAATACTCTTGGGAAATGATCCTCTGCAGTATCTTCCACTAGACAACTACTCCAAAACAAGGAGGAGGCCTCCCGTGGCTTCAGTGTCACTGAGGAGGCCATTGCTGGGTATCCTAAGGCATCTGGCTGATATAGCTCCAGCCCTGGTAGAGCAGACTAGTTTCTTTTCCCCATTTTACATTTGGAAAGTCCCCGATTCTTCCATCTACATCCTCATCTCTGACATCAATCAACAATGTCGGGGCAGGACTGTTTATTGAGATTGCTCTTCTCAATCAGCCTCTGAGCAGTTGTCTTCCTTTCAGCACAGTTTAAAATCCAGCAGATAAGGCAGTACACTTTTATAACCTTAATGGAGCTCATACTTTAAATTTTAAAGGAGCTTAAACAGGGGGAAAGCCCCTGTGGAAAATCCAGTGTTTTCATATGCAAGTCAGGTTTTTGGTTGTGTATTAGTTGTTGTTATTTTCAGTAGCCGGTGTTTCATTTCTGTTCAGAAACAAATGTAAAAAAGCAAGTGAGCAATTTATAATGAAATAATCAATGCTGGTGGTGAATCCTCTGGTGCCTGTGCACTTAGCCTTGCCTATGATCAGAAATTTCTCTTGGGGGCAGCATTTCTTACAGAGATGGATGGATTTATTTTCCGTCTTCAAAATGTTTACTAGCACATCTAGATCTCCTGCTCCAGCTGTACTGCTGGTTGAGGGCCAAGAGCTTCCCCCCCCCCCCCCCCCCCCCCCCCCCCCCCCCCC
>NW_020799110.1:8094024-8101596 GCF_003259725.1 Athene cunicularia | reverse complement strand
CCCCCCCCCGCTAATGCCAGCAGGGGAGAGTAGCGGTGGAACACCAACCCAAAGACAACCCAAAGGCAAGCCATTAACCCTTTCCCTTCCCCTGAAAACCCCCGACTTAGCAGCCTCAGGTGGAGCATTCACAAGAAACTCACGGTCCACCCAACCTACACGCCATGGAGCTGCAGAGCCCCTCTGTCCTGCCAGGGTGGGCTTCAGGGCAGCACCAAAGCTCAGGCTGCCTGTAGTGACACCAAGCACCAGGGGATAACTATTGCTGGGGACTCTCTGAAGCTGTGTCCCCACAGCAAGATGAAGCATATGGAGCTGACTGTAGGCTGCCAAGAGCTCTAAGTCACCTTGTGGGATACAGACAGTTCTGCTGGTGAGTAAGTCAGCTGGGGACCATGCCAAGGTGATGGAGAAAATGCAGCCAAGTCATGCTCTGAGTAGGTCAGATGCAGGAGGCTGCTCCACACATGCCAAGAGGTTACAGAGCTATAAATATTTAATTGCCTTCCCCACATCAGTCTCAGTAGGTGAATGAAGCCCTGAAAGGTGGATAGGAGAAGCAGATGCAGTGTTTGCCTTAATGCTCAGGACTAAGGACTCTCAAACCCCGACAGTTTCTGAGGAGCATGCATCTAAACTAGGTGAAAAATATAGCTGAGGATAGCTAATTAACTGCACGGCTGTTAGCAATCCGTAAGGATTCAGCTCTCCTGTGAACTAAATGTGAAGAATACAGCTGAGGTTCAGTACCTTGGAAAGAAAGCGTTGATGAGCGAAGGGCTGAAGAAACCAAGCTCTGCATTGTGAGAGAGATGAGAGCAAGAGCAGAAGGGTGTTCCTGCAGGGAACAGTCCCAGAAAGCTGGATGATTACACAGCACGAAATAAACTGAGGAGCTTTACATCAACAAAACTTCACAAAACTTGCCAGGTGGGATGTCAGGAGTTCAGTATTTATCAACAAAGCCGTGGGGACAGTTGTACTTATAGCTAGTCTAACCACAGGAGCTCCAAAATAGATGCTTCTGAAAGCAGGCAGATATAAACCCAGGCCATTTTTGGAAACTGTCCCCTTCTTTTTTTCCCTTTTCTTAGCTCCAGACCGTCTGGAAACCGAGGTGACTGATTTTCATCTTGCTTATGAGACCGTAAATCAGAAGCAAATTTAGCAAAGGCAAGAAGGTGATGTGGGTGTAGTGGGCTGGAATGCCTGAGAACTGTCTTTATTGTTATTATTAAGTTATAACTGCATGTGGGACTATAAATCAGCCCACCCTGCTGATAATGGAGTGTAGGTAGCACTACACTTTCCTAACCAGCCCGAGATTGGTAGGGTTTTGTGGCACCTTGCACTAGCGAATGCCTGAGCTCCTCCTCTATTAGGAAGAGCCTTGGCTCTTTCCTTCCCCTCACTGGTGTTGCAGGGCCACTAAACCCCTCTGCTTTCTTCCCTGATGTCCAGATCTGTGTCCCTGCTGGTGTTTTGCAGTGCTTCTCCAAGCAGACAGTCTATTCTGCAGACTTTCGGGTTTGTTAAATACAGCAGCTTTTCACAGGGGGAACAGAATTCCTTCCTGCAGAAATGAAGCATAACAAAGTGTAGTCTGCCTGAATGACGGTGGCTGTGGCTGGTTACCTTTACTCACCATCCCTAGGTTTGGGAGGATGCAAATCTTACTGCAGAGATATGCACCTCTGCTTGGTGCTGTGGAAGATGCTTCTGGCCTTATATTCTTCTCCCCATCCATCCATCATAGGGCATTTTCCTCTCTTTTATCTTCTTGCAGGGAATCTCCCCATTCCTGCTGTGCATGATGCTTCCTGCTCGTGTCAACAGCATTGGGGATCTCACCTGGGGCATCCCAGTGTCAAAACCATGAGGCTGAACTGGCTGATAAAAGTTCCAGCAGTGGTAATCAAGCAGGTAGTGGGCTTACAGACATCTCTGTGTGGGGCAAGGACCAGTGGCTGAGAAAAGAGGCTACGCAGAGAGGGGCCCCTTGTCCTCACCTTCCCGAGGCCACTGTCACCCTGGGCCACGAAACCATCTCTGACTTCTTTCAGGATGCTCCTGGGAAGGCCTCAGAAGCACAGATCAGACCTGACAGGTCTGGGTGTTAGAGGTCATCTTGCAGCCTCCGTGTATGTTGTAAACAGCTCATCTTGGCTTCATGGCCAACAAAGAAGCCTCTTTTTGCCTTCTGTCTGCCTTCACATCCTTCACTCCAATGCCAGGGCACTGTTTTCCAACTGCAATACTCTCTTAGGTCTTGGGGGAAGGGAGAACAGGTCCTTATCTTTAGTATCATAAAAAAGAGCTACAGAAAACATCTCGAAGGCTGTCTAGCCCTCCCCCTCTCAGTCTACATGAGTAAACATCCTCGCTTAGGTGTGCCTTTTACCATATTAATAGCTACTTCCCTTTCCGTAATCACTGGGTTATTGCTAAAGAAATTGCAGCAACGTTAATAGCAAGTGACCCAAAAATTCAATACAACATCAAAGGTCACGGAGTTATCTCACATAATGAGCTTACTTTTGATGAAACGGTACCATTCGCTGGAACATTCTTACAGTAATTTTAAGAGTCATAACATCTTACCACGTGCTGCTTCAACTTTTTGACATGAAGCTAAAAATAGCAAGCGCTGCAAAGCCTGGGAGAACAGCTACAAGTTCAGTTCTGAGCTGAAAATCCCCAGTGTTTCAGGATGTTCGCATGAGTGTTTTGATTTCAACACCCCATAAAGACAAGGTTAAACCAAGAAGTTTGGTTATGAGTCCAGAGCAGGAAGGGGACAGGTACAAAAAACAGGTGCCTGCCTTCATCCTATTTCTATTTAAAGACTCACGGTATCAAAAGCCTGGCAACTGCTTTGAACGCAGAGGCCAACTCAAAGTGATAAGTGATTATAAGCAGATGCTGCTCAGGCTTTTGTTGCCGTGCTGTTTGCTGTCCGCCACTGCGTCACCACACAGGTGTAGTCCCCGTCTCGGGTCTTGCTCACCCACTATGCAAAGTAAAACACTGCTTGCTTTGCCTCACCGAGCAGATAAGAGAGCATATTAATTGTTTCATTTTTGCCAAGCACTTTGAGACCGTTAGATGAAAGGTGCCATTATTACTGTTATCGATTGTGGCGATTTGCTGGCTCTCTCCTAATTCACCGCCCTACTGGGAAGGCAGAAGGCACTCGGGGAGGTTTTGAGCAAGAAGAAAAAGAGGTGCTGAGCAGATGTGTACCAGGAGGCCCGACGAGCGAGGGGCGGTGTGAACGCTGCGTCCTGTGACCCCACAGAAGGCCAAGCGGGAGTTTACAGCCCGCTGCCGCGGCCTTTCCTGCACTGCCCTCAGTGCTGGGGTAAGGGAGAGGACCCCGGAGCTTTTGGGGATTCTGATTCCTGAGAAAATGTGGAAGCTTGGACCATTTTTGTTTGTGTTTCCATAACTCCCCTCCTGCTTTTCTTTGATTTGGCCTGGATAATCTCACGCGGTGGGTTGTTCCAGCCCCCCGGGACGCGGGGTGACTGCATTCGAAGCAGCGAGGAGGAGGAGGAGGCTCAGCCTTGTTTACGTTTCAGAGCATGAATGCTAGCTTGCAATCCTGTGGGCTGTTCTGCTTATCAGGCACGGCACTGCTCTGCTGGCAGCTCCCCCATCTCGAGCTGGAGCGAGCAATGCGACGTGTTAGGTAATCCACAGTGTGGGAAGGGTGAACACCCCACCATTTACTGGTTATTTATACACCCAGATTGGCTTTCTCTGCCTGCCTATTTCCTTTTTTTTTTTAAAGGAGACTGTGAAAATTCAAAAGGTCTTTTTTGAAACTGTTGTCTCTCCCCTCGCCTGGAGGTGGCCAAGGACATTTTTTTCCGCTAGCCCTCACCATTCCCACCAAAATCTCCAAGCCAGACTGCCATGCCGAAGCTGCTGCGAGGCAGCACCGCCACCAGCGGGACGCGAGGCGAGGGGAAGGCTGGGGATGGACAGGGGTGCCAGGCAGTCCAGCCCCGTGAGAGCAGCAGTGTTTGGCCTTTTGGTGGGGGTTTAAGAGCTAAGGCTGAAAGATCAATCCTTTCATCAAGGTTTAAAGGCCCATTTTGAAACTGCGCATGCTGTGAAGCCCAGGTGGATAGGTGCGGATGATATTCGTTGGGTTTGGGTTGGATCAGCACGTCTGCTGCTCTGCCTTTCCTGCCACCCACCGTTAGATCTCATCTGTGTGGGCACTGTCATTAAATCAAGCTTGCATGGGATGTTTGGGGGTAAAATAATCCAAGCTTGTGTTGGGTTTGCTGGGCTGTAGATCCCTCACAGAATATTATCACACAAACACCTCAGTAGAAGTAACGACAGAGTGAAGTTTAATGCTGCCCTAATCCTGTGGTTAGACACAGGTTAGGTAATCAGGCTGCTCTTTTCTGCCACAGGAGGTTCCTAGGCAAAACCAATAAAATGTAGAGGAAAATATTTTGCACTTGCACAAAGTCTTCTGTGCCAGGAGCTCTCAGCGTCGTACCCACAGTAGTGAATCCGGCCTCACAATGCTCCTCTGGGGAGGATTAACAGAGTCACACTTTTTGTGCGTGGCTATATTACAGAGCCAGTTAATGCCAAAATCATTAATTCTAGTATGTTCTGCCACGTGATAACCAGATCACCTCATCAAGGCATCTAACCTGTGAGTTGTGGGCCCTTTTCCCGACTGCCCACAATGTCTGCGTGAAGCAGTGGATGCTCAGGCGTTCCCTTAAGCTATTTCCCAGATGCTGAAAAACACCAGGATCCTGCAGGGACTCGGGCGGCAGACAGTGATTAGCAGGCTGAGTCGAGAAGCTGGAGAACTTGAGGAAGTCCCAATTTCTACTCACTTTCCCCCGAGGAGCTGTACAGAGGGAAAAGTGCCCTCCTGTGCGACTTTTCCACCAACCGTGGCCCCACTGGAGGAGGGAGGACCTGTGTGCTGCCAGCGGCTCCCGTGGGTCCAGGTCACCAGAGGGCATCACCGAGACTTGCAGAGCCCAGACTCCTCTTGGGTTAGATCAGGAGGGCTACAGGGACTATAAACTGGCCAGTTTTATGCGTATCACTGTTAACTCTATATCGAGCCTACAGGCACCATCCTACAAGCACCTCTTGTGCCTCAGGCTCAGAGCTGCCTGCAAACAGCAGCAACAACCAAGATCGCACAGGCATCAGAGTTGGGACACGAGCTGTAGCGGCAGCAGAGATTGGAGCTGCACCTCCTGATTGTCCTCATCACCACATGGCCGTTGTCCTTTTGTAGGGCCAGCAGCCTAGGAGTAATTATAAAAAAAGAAGAAAATAAATGCATAAATTAACACGGATCCTCTCAATGCAAATTAAGGCCATATTGCAAGGAGAAATTGAATCCAAAGAATGCAAACAGCCAAACAAACAAACAAACAAGCAACAAAAGAAAACCTATTATTTTTTTTGAGGGAGTCACAAATGAGTAAACAAAACAATGAATGCCTCTGGCCTCCTGCATCCGTGCACTGGCACTATCACAACTCCCTGGGAGCGAGGCCTGGGCTTCCTTTTGGAGTCACTCTTGCCTCACCGTGATGCCCCTCTACTCTAAGGCTTGGTTAACTCAGATTAACATGGTTTAATTGTGACACACAGCTTTATCTGATGGACCTGGCACCATTTTATTTTCCTTTGGGTTAAAACTAAACGAACGCCTGAACTCCCCAAAGGACAAGGATTTATTTTTTCATTTCCCTTGTAGCATCCACTTCAGAAGACCCCCCCCCTCCTTGATTGGCCATGCAGTCTTACAAGATTTCCCTGCATCGTTTGAAAACCAGTGTAGACGGTTGGTCTATTGTGAGAAACCACAGGGAGTTTTTAAGCTGTTGCATCGCAGCGCTGAGCTTTAGTTTCACCAGGATGAAAATAGACAATAGGGAGAGGAAGGGGGTTCTGGAGATCTCCAGCTCACTGTTTCCAATTAGGAAGTGACTTCGGCTCATTCCACCACTGCAACCAATCTTCGTTAGTAGCACAAATTGTTTGAAGCCTCGCTCAGGCTCTGATTCAGGGAAACTTCCCTGTTCAGCAAAGCACTTCAGCGAATGCCCCAGCCCTGCCGAAGTCAGTGAGGTCAACGCAAACGCTCCGAGCGGATCACAAACTTCTCAGCCTTCCCCAAAGCAGCAACTCCCAGCCTGCGGGACGGGGAGGGCGGTGGGAGCCCCTCAGTCCCCACCGCACAACTCTGCGCTCCCTCACACCACCTCCGTGGCCACGAGACCCAACTCGAGCTCTCTTGTGTCCTTGTGATTTGGACCAAGCTTAGCTTAAGTATAGGCCGTCCTGCTGCTTTTGGCACCCCAGTACCCCAAAGGGCAGGACAGTCTGCGTCCGACTGCATTGTAACGGACCAGCCAGTGATGAATTTACCATTTACCTCACTTTTGCCTAATTCTACTGATTTCAGCCAGCGATTATTCAAGCTTTCTGGCTGAGTACTATCCTGTGTCAGTGCAGGTAGAAGGATCTCGCCTTCATTTATTGTCCTTCCTAGTTTATTGCCTTTGTTTCTCTTTTCACAGATTAATTACAAACATCTCACTCTGTGGAGCGAACTCCCACTGTATGGTGGTTGTGTGATCTCAGCGCCATGAATTATAGATGCCTGACATATCACACCAAGCTATTATGATTTTTTTTTTCCACAAGCAAGCTATGAATTATGAAGAAGATCTATTAAATTTATAATATTCTCTATCTTTGGTATAGGAATGGGAAGGCACAGCCCGATGATGCCTTTATATCACCCTCCCTTCCCCCTCCGGGCCCGGGCAGAGCAGACAACACAAGTCACAATACGGACTCTGTATATTTAGGAAAAATGATTGATGTCACAGAGACGTTGGCCTCAGTCCCTCCCGCTAGTCGCAGGAGTGCATCTCGTGGGTTTATTCAGAGTGCTGGGGCTGCCGTGGGCCCGGGACCTCCTGCGTCAGGGCTGCAGGTGACAGGGCCCCCCGAGACAGCCAGCTGCCAGCCCCCTCCTTCCCGGGGCTCATTCTGTGGGAAGGCCGGTGGACCAGGGGTGTTTAAATGGAGGAGCAGAGGGAGGTTTTGTCAGAGGACTGCCAACACCTGAGGCCCCGCGAGGAGGCTATGGACACTCTGGGACAAGGGCAGGGGCCTGCAGCTGCCTCCCCACAGCCATTTCCCCTTGGGGGTCTCTCCTGAGCACCCTCCCTCAGACATTGCTCCCCAGTGCCCCCCCTCACCGGGTTCCCCCCGGGTCTCCCCTCAGTGGCTTTCCCTCACCCGTCCCAGGGCTCTGCCCTCAGCCATCTCCCTGCTCCAGGGCTCGTCCCTCAGCCCCCGCTCCAGGCCCTCCCCTCAGGCATGTCCCCCTGCGTCCCTCCCCTCAGCCCCCCGGGGGTCTCCCACCACCCATGCCCCCCCTTGGCCATGTGGTAGTGTCACGAGTCCCCCTCAGGGCCCCCCCTCAGCCATGTCCCCCTGTGTCCCTCCCCTCAGGCCTCTGGGCTCTCCCCTCAAGTCCCCCAGGGGTGTCCGCTCAGC